>NC_056736.1:179601194-179721194 GCF_019279795.1 Protopterus annectens
CTCCTGTATTACCCCTGGATAACTTTTCACTATGCATTCTTATACCTTAATTTCTCCTCCTACCTTTTCTCACCTTTAAAGATTACCTAATATTAGTCTTCTACTAAATCTTTCTTCCTCTACCACTTTTTGCACCTAAACTCTCTGCTGGTGAAGCATATCTTGTATTTGTTAAAACTGGTTTCTGCAGACATCTGTATACCTTGTAATGGTGCCAAATTGTTTTATTCCTATTACAATGCTTAATTTTTAACCTTTTGAATTGCTGTTAAACTTTATATTGAAATATCTGCTGTTTTATTACTATTTTTAATCTGTTTGATATCTTTCTGGATTCTTGGGGCTTTTTCCTTTGGGACTTCACTGAAAATGGGCCATGGCCCTGTCAGACTATCCCAGTGAACAAAATATAAATAAATAAAATAAATAAATTATGTCAGAGGCACAGGATTAGTGGTGCTACTATATTGAAACTATCCATGATTATGGTTGGTTGTTGTAATGTTTTCCATGATCCTTTACCTTTGGTCACCTTGCTGGAGTCCTCTCCTGAGAGTAGACTCATATTCAGACATATCAGTTTCTACAACTTCACAATATGCACCCTACCCCATTTGTGTGTCAGATCCCTGATAGATGTCCTCTGCATTATTCATGTAAGGATACTTAACTTACACATACATCCTCCCCATTTATATTTCAGCTTGTGTAACAGCCCTAGACAACACATTTTCACTGTACAGTATATACTGTACCACATAGATATGTGCTTGGTTTTGCTGATACAACCCTCTTCCATTTACATGCCCTCCGGTACCATATACAAAGGAGTTTTACCTGTCCTCTTTCCCTGTGTTCATTCCTACAATTCATCTGTGTGCCCCTACTCATTACACACACTTCCCCTGAGTGAGCATTTTACATAGCAGTCCATGTCCTGTTACAGATCATTAACACAGCTTCAGTACAGAATGGCAGAATGGGAGATCACAATACTCTGCACTGTACGTGCACTGTCCTGTAGTGTGCTTTGACCATATATTTCACATTCATACCTTTCAACTGCCCAGACATTCCCAGGATGTCCGGATGCTTTGATTATCAATTTGTGCCTTTCTGTCATATCACTGGGATGACTCTGGTCTGATGTAACTCACTGTTACATACATCTGAGTGTATACCTCTCAGCTGTCCTGATTTGTGCAGAATGCCCAGTTTTTATTACATACTTGTGATCTTTTCTTCATAACATTTTTGTTTTCTGACAAATCATTGGCATGTTAGTGTGGAGTGAAGTGAGAAATGGATGACTGACATTTCAGTTTTAAATGTGATGCTCTTCAGAAAGTTTGTGCTAATGTATAACCTATTTATTCTATCAACTTTCTAAGTTGGGAAGTGCAATATTAAAAATCTGTCCCTATTTTGACCCTTTGCCCCTTCATTATGTATACCTTTGTCCACATATCTTTCTCAAAGAGCATGACAGGTGTGTTTGAGTTTCATTGTACCAGATCTATGTGACATCTATGGCAATATATGACCATATTTCTGGTTAAATGTCCCTGCATTATGTTGGCCTTTGCAGAGATATGGTGCAGTAACATTCACAGCTATCTGTGAAACCCTGTTGGCCACTTTTGCATTCCAATCAAATCTGCGAACTGTAGATGCTCCGCTTTAAACAGAATTGTACCTGCATTCATTTGCATCGTTTCCTGGCCGGCAACACTGTTGCCAGCCATGTAACCTAACTTAGGTATCCCAGATGTCATTAATATGCATTGGGTGCTACCGGTGGCTGCTCACCATCATTCAAACATGTAAACCCCTTGTAGGCTCTGTGCAAAGCCTTCAAAGAGTTTATGAAATCCAGGGGATTGGGTTTTCCAGTCAGTGCTCTTATGTAGCACTCTGGACATGTGTGAAAGAAAACAGTTGTGCAAGTTAGCCATTTCACACACCATCTAATATAGCAGTACATTTACCTAGATTTTATCTGTTTCTTTACTAATTTGGTTGCCATATGAAATTGTGTGAACTTCTACCACTAGGCAATACAGCCAAAGGGTTTAGAAAAGTGATATTACTCTGGTGGGTTTAACTTCCTCTTCCTTGAGTCTTCTGGACTGAACTACCAAAATTCAGTAAAACAAGGACTTTTTGAGGTAAAACAGTATTTTTATTAGTAAAAATATTTTCATTGGGATTCATGATACAAAGTTTTCCATGCAGGAGCAGGGTAGCCACTCCTGCATGGAATTTGGCAGCCGAGCATTCTATGAACGTGCAGTATTGATGTGCAGGAGTGAGCCAACACTATTCCTGTACTGAAACCCATGCGGGATGTTAATTACCTCATTTGCTGGTGAAAACTTTGCAGATGAGGTAAATAGTGATCCAGGAAGCAGATAGGTAACCATTCAGGAACAGTGTAGGCTGCAGAAATGTATTCGGCTACTAGCTGAATGCATTTCTGCAAAAATGAAAATGGAGCCATGACAGCTCCAATAAAAGCATGTACCCTAATCTGTAGGCATGCCAATGGCCAAATATATGGCCATTGGCATGTTAAAATGTTTATTTTTATTAAAAATAAAAGTTTATTATTTTTTGGCTGATCTCGGCCATTTAAGCATGCTGAAAGCAAATGGGATCATGGAGAAAATAAACAAAATTAAGTAGAAAAGTCCACGCTAAGGGAAACCTGCAATTTCCTATTATACTGAAAGGCAAACAGAATAAAAACAACGGCAGGGAACAGTGGTTGCTAAGGGGGAAGGCTCTTGTGTAGTGCAGTAACTACGGATGAAGGCAGTGTTGTATGTTAATGAGGAGACTTATACGTAATCACAAAATTCTTCTAAGTGTTACACTGCATCTAACCATGTAGGTGCCGTAACACCATTGTGTAGGCAGGAGGAGCAACTAACATGAGCATAGGGTGTGGCATGCTTGCTGTAAGTACATTGGAGCTCCATTGCCTGGGTTTGTGCTTAGCTAAGCAAAGCTAAGCGAGGGAGTGTGTTTGAGGCCATATACTCTTATTCCATGAACTGAGAAGCATGTATGCGCCCAGGGTAGGGGCATTTCTTGCTGTTTACACCAGCTAAATGGGTCTGTATGGTGCCTGGTCTTAAACAGGAAGGATATAGGGAAAAAAAAAGGAAATAGGAGAACAAGGGAAATGCAGTACAAAACAGCAATATGGGATTCTGCAACTCACAATGGGCCATTGAAAGCACTCAATAATATAGCTGGCAGGTGGCTGCATTGCTGAAAATGGGAGGAGATCTAAAAACAAAAAAATAAAGGGTAACAGCACAATAAAGGAGAAATGAAGTAGAAATCATTAACATGGGACTCTTGCCACTCACAATGGGCCAGGCAAAGCACACAATAATACAGCTGGCAGGTGGCTGCATAGCTGAAAATGGGAGGAGATGTAAAAAGAAGAAATAAAGGGCAACAGCACAATAAAGGAGAAATGCAGTAGAAATCACTAATATGGGACTCTTGCAACTTACAATGGGCCAGGCAAAGCACACAGTAAAACAGCTGTACGGTGGCTGCATAGCTGAAGATGGGAGGAGATGTAAGTAAAAAATAATTAAGAAAAGGGCAACATAGAATAAAGGCAATCATGCACAAATTACTAGTAATGCCTCGAACACTCACAATGGCCAATTGAAAGCCAAGAGTAATATAGGTGGCAGGTGGAATGCATCATAGTCAGTCAATCATACAGGCAGCATCTGCAGCACAACAGTATAAAGTATGGAAACATCTTACAGTCTGTTTTTTCCCACAAAGTCTGCACCATTGGTGTATACATGTGGGAGAATTTTAACTGGAAAAATGTTAGGAGCTGCCATTGCTTTGATCCATTAGTATGTGCTAGAGGCTTATGGTGGAGACGTGGATAATGCTGACAACTGTCACAGACCAGGGAGAAGGAGAAGTGTTTTCAGACCCAGGGTAAATTACCAGGGAATACATGATGTGGAGACAGTAGTGCGCTACAGGGTGGACAGAGACATACTTCAGCAAATCACTAAGCTGCGCTTGCCTCAACTCAGAGCTAGAACCAACAGAGGGGAATCCATCACAGTGGATACCAAGGTATGTGTAGCCTTAAGAGTTCTGGCTACAGGTACTTTCCAAAGACCTACTGGGGACATGATGGGGTCTCACAGGCATCAGCATCCAGGATACTCCACCAGTTCCTGGATGCTATGCTACCACTTGATGGTGAGCACATTTACTTTCCCAACACCCATGAGGAGAGGACCAGCAATATGTGTCTCTTCCACAATGTAGCAGAATACCCGAAGGTACTGGGTGCCATAGACTGCACGCACATCCATTTCAAAGCACCACCCAGTGAACAGGGTAGGGTCTAGATAAACCACAAGGGATCCCTCTCCATCAATTGCCAGGTCATGTGCAATGCCCATGGCATTATCATGAATGTGTGTGCTGGCAGCTCTGGAAGCTATCACGACTACCATGTCTGGCATTCATCACAGCTGTACGAGGCATTGGCCAATGGAGGCATCCCATATGGCCATCTGGTGGGGGATGCTGACTATGCAATGGAGCCGTGGATGATGACACTCATCAGAAATGCACAACAAACCCACACAAGAACGCCATAATGAGGCACATGCACAAACCAGGATCATTATAGAGCATGTGTTTGGGATGCTCAAGTCATGGTTCCACTGCCTTGATATATCTGGTGGAACCTTGTAGTACTCTCTAGGGACTTGTGCACACATGTTCATAGTATATGCCATGTTATACAGTATGACCCTGTGAAATCAACTGCAGCAGGAACAAAATGGGGAAGGGCCACACAGCCCACCATTATTGCTAAGGTCTCTACAGGCACAAAGGGACTCACAGGAGGAGGCTCCTGAGCCTGCTCCCATAAGCAGATAGAGGTGTGCCCAGTATGCTCATGCCTTGGCAAAGAGGCAAAAAATAGCACACACACTGACACTGTAGGGACCCCAGGGACTGACACCTTTCTCTAACTTACAAACACAGTAAAATGGATGACACACACATCACATTACCTGTAACTTACCATGTATAGGCAGTGTACTGTAAGCAACCAACATAGGGGGTATAGTATGTTCTGCTAGCATATCTATGGTAATGCTGCATGCATGCAAGGGAATAGGGTGGCCTACTGGGATAGCAGTACACAACTGACAGCTATGTGGGACACCAGGAAATGTCTGGCCAAAACTGGCCTCCACACACTATGCAGTAGTACCGAAGGTGGCAAATCCCACTGCAGTATATGTGTGGGGACAACTAAGTAGGGGGTCAAAGTTCACAAGCATTGATGGCAGGGTGAGGGTCCCATAACCACAACTCACACCCACTCAGCAAGTCAGCTGTAGAAAACCACAGAGAAAAGGCACACAAATGCCAGCAATGTTGAATTAACCTCCTACAGACTCACACAGTGATAGCACAGCAGGACCCACAGTTGCAGTAAGGCTATGAAGGATAAGCAGTCTGAAACTCAAATGCATGCCAGTACAATCTGACCTGGGCTCTTTACTGATATGCCTCCAGTCCCCAAGACAGGGCACAATCGTATGGTAAAGGAAACCAAAATGTAAAGCAAATATCAGCACAGTCTGTGCAAATGTGTACAGTGTACAGGTGTGCCCCCCTATATACCCACACAAATGCTGTAACACATATGTCTGCATGGAACTAGCAGCACAACACACATTGGCAGGGCTGTAACAATACACATGAAAGCATGTTGACTATCAACAATATGCAGGGATCAATGAGCTATGTGTATGTGTGGTTAATACTGTCTGGATCTGGCCAGCACGTTCTCCTGGCAGTCGTCTTGTACTGCCCTAGGTACAGTGCTGCGTTTGACAGGGCTATGTGCAGATAATTGCAGTGCCAGCTGTTGTGCATGTTAGTGAGACCCACTGCTCTGCTACTGACATACCTGGAAGTCACAGTGCTATCTGGAATGTGCTACACATATTAGTGACATCTTGAAGGATGTGTAGCAGAAGTGCCAAGGCTTTTGTGAATATAAGTGCTTTGTGGTACTGTTGCCAGTGGTCATTCTCAATAATCATTTTTCTTACATTTGCTTTTACAAATAATGGACATGCCTGCACAGATGAATGCACTCTGTACCCACACCCATATCTCCCAACCTCTGACAGCAAGATTTCTGGACAAGGTCAGAAAGAAAAGTGGAACAAAGGCTCAATGATAGGCATGTCTTGAAAATATCATCCTTACATACTGAGAAAGTTGGTAGGGTGAGGGGTTTTCAGTAGCAGGAATTCTCTGAAGGTTAGGTATTCAGAAACAGTAATGTCTGTATTACTTTGTAACATCACACTTCAATTATATGTTACTACCTTGCCATAAAAACACAAGTTTACATAGAAAGGATGAAACCTTTAACCAAACACCTGGACAACCTGCCAAAAAAATGTACAGGTCAGAAATATGCACACACAAGGATATGACATCTCAGGTTAGAAAGATACCACACAAGCAGGGGATCCCCAGCCAGTATATCACCAGGTTGCTGGACTGTTTACACAGCTGTGTGTCATTACTACACTGGCTGTAGCCGCACCTCACAAATGGCTTTTTGGGAAAGAATTTGCATAGCTGCTCTCATAATATTGGTCTAAGAATCATTCAAGTAGTATTCCTCTGGTAAAGCACTGTGACGATCTAAGGATGTCTGGCACTAGGTAATGACACAATACATTGCAGTTTCAGACTACTGATATATCAGAAAATGTCTGTTAAACAAAAGAAGTACCCTGAGGAAAGTCCTGTGTACTCCTGCAAGATATGGCTGTAGCACACAAAACCTGGGACTGGAGTACACCTATCTCTGGAATGGAGTCCAACCCTAACTATAGAAGGTCACACTGGAACTGGTCCTACAGGACACGTTGGAACCCACATTGAAATATATGACTGTATTGTGTATATATGTCCATGCATACAGGCAGCTATATACACCTCAACTGCCCCCCCCATATAAACACACACACACACACACACACACACACACACACACACACACACACACACACACACACAGACAGAATTACCCTCAGCTAACTGTAGGTGGCCCATAAGTGATATCTCTACATCTGTTGTGTGAGATACACACACACACATATATATGGGCAACAGATAATATATGTCATACACACACATAGATGTGGGGGAACTGAGAGACAGACAGTGATACAGAGAGAGACACATGGGGATACAGACAGAGTGAATCACTCACACATGGATACCCTGAATGGCATACAGTGATGTCCTGCTGTGGACAGTGGCATGCCAGTTGAAACAGTCACACATCCCAGCATAAAAGGTGAACCCCATTGTGTAACAGTGCTAAGACTGAGTTTATAATATCACATCACCTGTGTGTGTGTGTGTGTGTGTGTGTGTGTGTGTGTGTGTGTGTGTGTGTGTGTGTGTGTGTGTGTCTCCAAGGTCCAAGTATTAGGAGACTCTTCCCACTGAGTACATTTCACAGTGCCTTAATTCGCAAGATCTACTGCTTTTATTCACCTTAGAAGTACCATTGGACACTGATCACCCTATAAGCTCTGTAGCGCATGTGATAACTGCATAACACGATAGTAGAAATAACTAAATAGGTAGGTGTGTGTATGTGTGTGTGTGTGTGTGTGTGTGTGTGTGTGTGTGTGTGTGTGTGTGTGTGTGTGTGTGTGTGTGTGTGTGTGTGTGTGTGTGTGTGTGTGAGACAGTAGTGTATGTGAGAGAAAAGGGGTATGTGTTTATTTGTAGGTGAAACAGTTTTAGGCCAATCCCACCTACAACACTTTTCAGTGCCCCACTTTATCAGTCCTGCTGTCATTCCCCTTATTGGCACCTTTGGCCAGTTATCAGCCCAGTAAGCTCTGTACTATGTGTTATAACTGTGAAACACAATAGTATAAAGCCCTAGATAGACAGGGGTTCTAAATTCAGAACTGTCAAATGAGTGTGTATGTATGTTTGTAAGAAGAAGTATTTTGATAAGTCTCCCACCCACTCTACTTTATCACTCTTGCTGACGTCATTCGCCTTATCAGCACTTTTGGTCAGGTGTCAGCCCAATAAGCTCTGTAGCATGTGTGATAACTGCATAATACAATAGTACAAATCACTAGCTAGACAGTGGTTCTAATGTCAGAGCTGGCAAATGAGTGTGTATGTATGTTTGTAAGAAGAAGTAGTTTGATAAGTCTCCCACCCACTGCCCTACTTTATCAGTCCTGCTGATGTCATTTCCCTTATCAGTATCTTTGGCCAGTTTTCAGCACAGTAAGCTCTGTAGTGCAAACAATAACTGTGTAACACTGTAATACAAATAATTCAAAAGGCAGTGATTCTACTCTTAGTTCTGGCAAATATGTGTGTGTGTGTGTGTGTGTGTGTATGTGTGTGTGTGTGTTCGTGTGTTCGTGTGTGTGTGTGTGTGTGTGTGTGTGTGTGTGTGTGTGTGTGTGTGTGTGTGTGTGTGTGTGTGTGTGTGTGTTTGTAAATGTGTAAGTGTGTATGTTTGTAGGAAGAAGTATTTTGATAAGTTTCCTACCCACTGGCATACTTTATCAGTCTTGATGATGTCAATCCCTTTATCAGCACCTTTGGCCAGTTATCAGTCCAGTAAGTTCTGTAGTACATGCGATAATTGCACAACACCGTAGTACAAATGACTATCTAGTCAGGCGTTCTTCTCTCAGATCTGACAACTGTGTGTGTGTGGGGGTGTAACTGTGTATGTTTGTAGGAAGAATTATTTTGATAAGTCATCCACCCACTGGCCTACTTTATCAGTCATGCCGATGTCACTCCCCTTATAGGTTCATAGGTATGTACTAGGCTAATGGCCCTGGATCCATTACAATCCTAGCCCATAGAAGTGTCCTGTCATTGTGCCACCAGACATTAGTTCCCAATGATCCCATCAAGTAAAGCCACTAGAGTGATTCCTCTGGTGATTTTTCTATTTCCCACCCACTCATCAAGATGTCTCTGGAAGAGAGTCATCTAGGTGCTTTGCTTGACATGTATGGGAAGTCCATTCCAAGGCATGTGCAGTCTCCGGGTGAGGAACCTGTCCCTCCAGCATGTTGTGTCAATTGTGGTAATGAGGTCGAGGTTCCTGCAGTCTGTGGTGCAAAGAGACTGGGATGTTTTTAGATGTAGCATTTGTAAAAGAGCTGGGTCAGACATGGTTTTGCAGGTCAAGCAGAGATTGCCTTTGTGTAGGTTATATGAGACAGAGAATAGCTGGAGTCTTTTGAGTTTGTCTGTATAGGACATGTGCTCAATGCCTATGATCCTCATTTCTGAGGTACTTCTGTGACCATTCCAGCTGTTGCAGGTGTTTAGTGAGGTACATGCCAAATGGGCCATTATACTTAATGACTGGTGTAATGAGGGAAGAGTACTCAGAGAGAATGACCTCCTTCTTCCTGGATGCAAAACCCTTGGTAATGAGATGTGCCACATAGAAGGATTTCCTGACTACAGTGGCAATGTGGTGGTTAAAGGAGAGGTTGCTGTCAACCTGTGTCCCCAGATCTCTTATGATGCCCACAGTGTTCAGTGGGCTTCCATTGATGTGGTACTTATTGGGAACTGAGATTTTATCAAAGGGGCTGATGATGCATTTTGTAGTGTTAAGCTTCAGGCCATGGTTTCCACACCAGTCAGTGATCTCAGTGAGGCCTTACTGTATGATGTCTGCACCACTTGTGGAGTTAATGAAGGGTCCCAGCTTGCAGTTGTCTGTGAACTTGGTCAGCCAGAGTTCTTTTGTGTTGGCCTGGATGCCAGAGAAGTACATGCTGAACAGGAAATTACCCAGGACTGATACCTGCTGGACTCCACTAGTGACTGGCTGGTAGTCTGACTTGGATCTCACTACTTTCACAATGTGTATTCTATCTTTGAGCCGATTTGCAGCCCCCAGTGATATGGGGTTGATGCCTAGTTTGGTGGGTTCATCCATACTTACTGACTGAGCAATGGTATCAAGAGCCTTGGCCAGACTGATATAGGCTGTATGCAGTGCCTTACTGTCATACACAGCCCTGGTGACTGACTCAAAGAAGTCAACCAGGTTGAGAAGGCTTGATCTCCCTTTCACAAATCCAATCTGCGTGGGGTCCAGAGTTAGGAGATTACCTATACATTTGTTGATCAGGTCCCTGATTATGCAGTCCATAGCTGTACATATCAGACTCATCAGTCTATTGGACTGATAATTCCTTAGGTATGTAGTTGCCACACCTTTATGCAGATGGAGTACTGTAGCAGTGTGCCATTTGGCAGGGACAAACCCTGAAATGAAGCTATGACTGAATAGGGCACACAGATGTGATGCCTATATCTTTGTAGTTCATGTAGAAGACAGCTGGGGCTAATTTGGGGTCCCATAGAAGCTGTATTCTTACCATGGACAATGCAGGTGTAACCTGGGCAGCAGTAATCCTGGGTGCCTAGCATTCTTCTGGCATTCTGATTTTTCTCCTATGGGGGAAGAGAGGGGTAAAGCTGGCACTGAATGTGTTGGCAAGAATGTTGGCAATATCTGTTAGTTCAGTATAGGAGGTAGCATTGTGCAGTAACTAAGAGCACTTCTGGGTATTGGCATGGAGTTTCTTGATATCACTATCAAAGGATATCTAATTTTTGTCAGTGTCTGCTGCAATTCTGCCTTCAAAGGTGGCTTTAGATGATTTCATGAGGGATCTCAAGTTGTTGTTGAGGCTAATAAGGGAGTTTTACCACTTTTGGGACTCCACCTTTTTTGCAACAGTTTCTTCCATCTGTTGTACAGATTATTAATGGCAGGGGACCACCAGATTGGCCTCCAGTGTTTGGAGGAGAGTGTCATGTTTCTGTTGGGTATGGCTAGTTCCATGCATTGATGTATTTGTTTGTACAGTGCATTTGTGTATAATTTGGCAGTCATGCAGGTATTTTCCATTGGCATGGATGCTGTGAAGTTAGTCACCTCTGTTCATATGAATCCAAAGTCAGCTTTGGAGAAATTTTTCAAGGTGGTTACTTTTGTGGTTGGTGTAGATGAGATGTGGATTTCCATGGTGATTACTTTATGTTGGAACTGACCAGGTAATGATTGATCACTGCTGTCAAGCAATGGTCCCTTATGTTAGTAATCAACACAGGTCAAGGATGTTGCTTCCTCTACTGGGTGTCAGAATGAGCTGGTCCAGAGCATTGGAACTGATGAATTCCAGAAAGCATTGGACCAGTGTATTGGTGCTTGAGTATCTTACCCAGTTGATGATGAGGTAGTTGAACTCTCCTAGTAAGAGAATGTTGGGATGGACCTTGATAGAGTCCAGGGTGTTGAGGAATGTGAATGGAGAGTCTAGTGACATGGATGTGGACTTATAGCAGACTATGACCTGGAATGCACTATTACCCGATGCAAATTTTACCTGAAGTATCTCAGATGCATTATGTTGGGATACTATTCTGGATGTGTGCATATCCATTATTAATATGGAGACACCACTGCCTTTGTAGCTGTGGTCCATGTTTTGGGGCTGACAGGTGTGGAATGAGTTACAGGCTGGTAGTGCGGGGGTGCTGTCTGCTGCTGTAAACCAGGTCTCCGTTACAGCACAAATGTCAATGTTCTTCATTTTGAGAAGTGCTTTGAGTGGCTGCATCTCGAGATGTAGATGTCTAGTGTTGAGCAGCATGACCCTCAGATTGCACATATGTATAGCTGTTACAGTAGAAATTTGATTTGGAACACCACCTAAAATGTCACTAGAGCAGTGGCAAGACACTTAGCCAGTACCAGGAAACCCAAGGGTGACAAATGCAGGCCATCTCTGGCAAGCTATTGCAGTCTGTCAGTCATATCATCCCAAGCAGACAGATACCAGATCTCATGAGAGTGACACCGGACGCTTAAGCCAATTGCTGAAGTCAATCATTTGTTGTTTGTACTGCAGTATCATTCTGGTTGACAGTAATATACTACTCAGGGCTACTGTTCAGCCTGCCTGGCCCACATAATCCGAGAGCTCTACCATGTCTCTTTTCATATAGTCCATTGAGGTGCATCCCAGTTCATTCACACACACATGGACAATGACAGAGTGATACTTGTAGTTGTTGTGGAGTGACCTGACTGGGTGTGTTATGTGTTGGATTCTGGCACCTGATAGACAGCTGACTGTTACCTCCTCCATGTTCAATCTAGTTAGTGGGACATCTGTGTTCCTCACTATTGATTCACCTATGATTACTATATCAGGCAAGGTTGTTAGCCTTTGGGGCTTAGGTTGAGGGGCACACTACATAGGTGAGATATGTGTCCTAGATTTTATGCTGTGTTGTGGTGGTTGAGTGGGTGTCTGTCTTGGTGGTCTCCACTGTTTGGGGAAATGTCAATTGAGTGCCTCTGTGAAGGTAGGTGTGTGGTTATTGTTTGTATGTCAGATCTGTGATAGTGGGTGTTCTGGAGGGGTATGTGTTCCAAGTGATGTGTTGCAGGTGTTGATACTTCTCCTCTTGACAAGCTAGTCTAGCCTTTGCTGGAGAGTGCATATTTTTCATTCGGCGATATAGGGGTATCTCTCACAAGTCTAAGTGTTGAGAGTTTAGAGGACAGGGTTGTCTATATACATGAGGCAGCTGCAAGAGTGCCTTAGTATGCCAAAGTGCACCAGGTTAATGGGCAAAAGCACAGATAACTGCACTTTAATCATGTCAGGAGGGGTAGTCATAACTACTAAGTACTGGAGCTAATTCCGTGAGGAACAACTACAGATGATGACTGTCAGGTGTGCCAAAATAACTGATTAAAAAACCAAGTGCAAAGCTATTGTGCTATTTGAAGTGCAGGAGGGAAATAATTAGCAAGATTGAAGGGAAAAACTGAAGGCAGACATTCTGACACCTGTAACAGTTTACTTCAGCTGTACAGTTATCAGTACCTTTGGCCAATTGTCATCCCATAACGCCATAATACTATAGTACAAATAACTAGATAGGCAGGGTTTCTAATCTCAATACTGTCAAGTGTGTGTGTGTGTGTGTGTGTGTGTGTGTCTGTGTGTGTGTGTGTGTGTGTGTGTGTGTGTGTGTGTGTGTGTGTGTGTGTGTGTGTGTGTGTGTGAATCATATACTGTGTGTCATACCATTTTGAGTTGTGTACCACCCTGTAAACTTCCCATCACCCACTTTACTAGGCCTGCTGATGTCATTCACCTTAGAAGTACCTTGGGACTAGGCGAAATTATGTTAGCACTGTGGTGCAGCTGATAACTGCGCAACACTATAGTAGAAATAACTAGATAGATAGGGGTCCTCATCTCACTACTGGCAACTGTTTGCGTGTTTGTGTAAGAATCATATACTGTGTGGGTTATACCATTTTGAGTTGTGTACCACCATGTGGACTTCCCATCACCCACTTTACTGGGCCTGCTGATGGCATTCACTTTAGAAGTACCTTGAGACGAAGTGAAACCATATAATCTCTGTGGAGCATCTCATAACTGCATATACCCTAGTAGAAATAACTAGATAGGTAGGGGGTTATAATCTCCCTACTGTCAACTGTTTGTGTGAGAATCGTGTGCTGTATGTGTTATTCCATTTTGAGTTGTGTACCACTCTGTAAACTTCCCATCATCCTACTTTAATAGGCCTGCTGATGTCTTTCACCTTAGAAGTACCTTGGGAATAGGTAAAATCATGTAAGCATTGTGGTGCATCTGATAACTGCATAACACTATAGTAGAAATACCTAAATATGTAGGGGTTCTAATTTCACTACTGGCAACTCTGTGTGTGTTTGTGTGAGAATCATATACAGTGTGGGTTATACCATTTTGAGCTGTGTACCACCCTGTAAACTTCCCATCACCCACATTACTAGGCCTACTGTCATTCACCTTAGAAGTACCTTGGAATTAAGGGAAATCATGTAAGCTCCGTGGTACGTCTGATAACTGCTTAACACTATACTAGAAATAACCTAGATAATAGTGGTTCTAATCTCACTAATGTCAACTGCTTGTGTGTCGGTCTGTGTTTGTTTGAGAATCATATACTGTGTGGGTTATCCCATTTTGAGTTGTGTACCACCCTGTAAACTTCCCATCACCCTACTTTACTAGGCTTGCTGATGTCATTCACTTTAGAAGTATATTGGGACAAGGTAAAATCTATAATCTCTGTGGCACGTCTGATAACTGCATAACACTGTTGTAGAAATAACTAAATAGGTAGGGGTTCTAATCACAATACTGGCAAGTGTGTGTGTATGTGTGTGTGTGTCTTTGGATTAAGATCATATCCTTTTTGGCTGATACCATTTTGATTTGTGTACCATCCACGCCTGTTTACCACCTCTCGATGGCATGATGGCATTACTTTATATAATGTGGTAATGACATCTTCCTCACATGTAGCATGTTAAACCATTGTGCACACCATACCAGTCCTCTGTACAGATGTCTATGGAATATCCAGATGTTTTCAACCTATATGTGGTCTGTGTACTTTAATAATGCCCATGTATATGATATTGTTGACAAATTGGCCACAGTGAGTGTAGTGATACACATGCCAGCATCAGGCATCAAACCTGACTGAAACATCATGCTGGTACAACGTCCACTACAATATCACTTGTTCAGGCTTGTAGGAGCAATACATGACTCTACATCCAATTTCTGGTGGGTTATCTCACCATCCATGAAGACATTCAGAACATTATATTTATTTATTTATTTATTTTACATTTGTTAACTGGGGGTGTCTGACTGAGCCAAAAAGGCCCTTTTTCAGCAGAGGCCTGGGGAGAAAAGCTCCACAAAGAAAAATTACAGACACAGTTAGTTATTTAGACATGATCAGTATACACACAAATTACAAGAGACATGTTTTTACAGTGGCATGCGGCACATAAACAGTTACAGTGGAGAGAACAAACAAAAAAATATTAATTTTAAAAATAAAGGTAATTAATAGATTTGTGGTGTACAGCTGGAATTTTCAACATAGCTAGAATACATACATAACACACAGGTACAGTACATACATTGCAGATTAGCCAGTGTTTGTGAGTAAGATTGAAAACTATTATCAAGTGCTCTAGATTTAGTATGTATATGTTATCTGCTTTCACTAGCCTGGGGAGCAATCATGGCACTGCCAACTTTTCTTGAGATGTTGTCTGATGAGGTTTTTAAAGGAGGCTTTGGATGATGTTGCATGATGTAAGAGGTATTGTGTTATGTCCCATGCATATTATCTATGTGGGGCATGTCATGTGCATGTAGTAGTGCACTACATCAAGGTGGTAATGTAGGTTTATTAATTTGTTTATTGCCAACTCTGTCTATGTTACTGCATGCGCATTCCCTTTGTCAGTCCTTACTGTATGTATGCATAGCATATATCATTTTGTCTCCCTGTTCCACCTGGTGAACTCAGTAATACATACCACAAACCTGTCATACACAGTATCATGCATGCCCTCATCAACTGCATTAGGGTTGATTGTATGGGAAATAAATGTCAGGGCCAACAGGTGGTGACAGGTGAATCTGTTGCAATTAATGTACTGGCTATGCTTGTGAGGGACCTGCTGACAGTACTGCAGTAACCTGTTTGGTATGTATGAGCCTGGGATACTACACAGCACTGAGCTGGCATGTCTGAAGGCTACCTGTCTGTGACAAGAGGTATGTATGCAAGGTCGTACTGTCTGACAACAGTGTCCCTCACACACTGTTGCATGCATACACACCTGGTACATATACATATAAAGCTGCACTTTGCCTATGACACAGTCGGTGTATTCCCACTCTGCCATACTCCCACTTGGGAATGTCTGCAGGGCCACATCCTGCAGACACAAAGACAGCTGGAACAAAAACAGAATACAGCATATCAGACCACATTCAGACAGTGTTACTAACAGTAATAATGCACCCTGACTAATAAGGTACATGCACCTGTATATGTACCCATAATAAATACAAGCAGACAGCACCTTACATATTATTACATAGCTACACTATACTATATTCACCCTGTGCATCAGACCCATATTAGCATGCCCCTGCATTGATGGTATAGATGACAGGGAGGTGGCACAGGTATCATCATATGTGCAGGGTGTGGTGTGGGTTTGCCAGAAGCATAGGCTGGGCCATATGGTTGACATAATGTGTGTGTGTGTGTGTGTGTTTGGAGGGGTATCCAACTGATGGGCTGTGCAGAGGTGCTGTGTGTGCCTGGAGGTGACCTGCCTGTGATACAGATGTGTGTGTATGTATGCACACAGTCACACCATGTGGCTTCCCTACACAGGGGTACATTGGTCAGCAGTGGACCATACATGGCAGGGTTTCCAGTTCACCATCTCTGGCCACGGACACAGAAAATGATCCTGCCAGGGGTGTCACTGTCACCACCAGGCCCAAGGCCAGATGCAGTACTGCTTCCTGATGGTGACTGCTGTCTGCTGGATCTGTGCTCTTGATGATACTGGACTGGATCACATGCCCATGGCCTGCTCCAGTGGGATGTGGACAGCAAACCCCCCCTTCGGTAGTGCTGGTGTCACTGCCACTACAGGAGTGTGAAGTTGCATGGCCCCGTAGAATCTCAGTTGTTGCTGGTGCTGACCTACATCCACATGGCCGATGCTCATATCCCACCACATGCTGTAGCACAGACATGCTACGGTTGAGGATTGCCAAGGTTTCACCCCACCATCTATTCATGACCTCAGTATATTGATGTGTGGCCTCAACAAGGTCATGTATGTTGCCATGTAAATCAGGAAGAGTTGCATCCACCACCATTAGTATTTGTCTGGTGTGGCATTTACTACATGCCTATGCATCCATGACAGCCCGAAACATGCATCTGGTGACTCCTGCTGTGGCACTTGCGACAGCGGATTGACAAGCAGTGGTCCTCCTGTGAGCACCCCTGTCCATCTGCCTGTGTAGGACCTCGCCTGCACCCTGGTTATGGCCAGTGTCTGCACTCACGCCTGCCATAGTCACCATGCTAGCCTGTTCAATGCCAACATCTGCCAACTGTCCATCATCTGTGGCCACTGGTGATGGGGTATGTGTGGGTATTGTCACTGTGTGTGGGGATGGTTTGGACAGGAGTGGGAGGCCAACCAATGGCACAGATTCAGCTTATGACAACCCTACCTGTACCTCACTATTCCTATTATCACTGTCAGAGTCTGCAGAGATAATAACATCAGTTTCCAAGTGGGAAGGACCCCGAACCCCATTGCCACCTATGAGGGAAGACAACATATGCACACTAATACCTGCACTTTGAGGATGGCTGGTACAGACATGCATGCACATGCATGCGTGCGCGCACACACACACACACACACACACACACACACACACACACACACACACACACACACATACACACACACACACACACACACACACACACACACACACACACACATACACACACTTACAAATGAGGTGGGACAAATCTGTTACACAGACCACACATTACCCAAATGGTGCCATGCATGACACATGGCCCTCAACATCATGCATTGCAGCCAGTTTTATTACATGTAACTAACAATATAGAGCTCTGGGATATGTGATTAGTGTTAGTAGTTGATGGCCCTTCCCCAGCACAGACTGGACCCATGTACACATCATTGCTGTTCACCTGTATAGCACAGTGGCAAGTACTACAGAAAATACCTCACAACTGTACACATCCTCGCAGGATGTGTAGATGTCTGACTCATATGTTTGCTCTGTTTCTCATAACCTCTGTGTTTCTGTGATACATAACTGGGATGATCTGAGGAGTAGCATCACTGATTAATGACATACATTTGAGTGTCAGACCTCCAAACCAATGCATTCAAATATGTTGCACACCTTTCATGTGACATATGACCTGCACAATCCAATCAATAAACAAACAAATGTGTTACATGTAAAATATAATGACTGCAAAATGTACAATATGTTGGTCGCATAAGTGTGCACACCCTTAAAATGATACCTTGTTGAAGCACATTCTAAGTGACTTACAGCAGTCACTCTTCTTGTAAAGGTGTCTATCAGCCTGGCACATCTTGACTTGACAATATTTGACCACTCTTGCATGCAAAGGTCACCCAACTCTGACAGATTACAAGGGCAGCTCATGTGCACAGCCCTCATCAGGTGACACCGGAGTTTGTCTATCTGGTATAGGTCTAGGTTCTGGTTGGGCCAATCAATAACCATGAGTGTGTTCAGGTGGAGCCTTTCTTAGGTAGCTTTGGATGTATGCTTTGGGTCTTTGTCATGCTGAAGGCTGACACCCCTCCCCATCCTCAGCATTCTTGCAGACACCTGATGGATTTGGGCCAGATGTAGGTGTTATTTGGAACTGTTCAGAATTCCTACCAGTGTGAATGCAGGCCCAGTTCTGGCTTTAGAACAGTATCCCCACAGTAGGCCACTGCCACCAACGTGATTCACCATGGGGATGTTGGTGTTCAGGTTAAGAGGGGTGTTGCTTGTGCACCACACATACCTTTTGGTATTGTGGCTGTGAGGGCAATCCATAGTTTCATTACACCATAACACATTTTCACACATGTCTTTGGGAGACTTGATGTGCTGTATTGCAAATTGTATCCACCTCTGGATGTTTTTGTGGTGTGGGGAAATGCTTCCATCTTCTGACCATACCTCATAGGCCAGACATTTGCAGAATACGGGAGAGTGTTCTCACATGTAGTGCACAACACCAGTACTTGCAAGAGATTCCTGCAACTCCCTCAGTTTTGGTGTATGTCTCCTGGCAGCCTCCCTGACCAGGTTTTGATATGTCTTGTCATCATTGTTGGAGGGACATCAGGTTCTTTTCAACAGCACTGTTGTCCCATATTCAGTCCACCTTTTGACAACTGCCTGCACTGTGTTACATGGTGTATGCAATGCTGTAGTAATGTTGTTGAACCCTATTGTGGAATGATACCTTTCATATGTGAGATCCCTTTGCTGCTTTGTAAGCTGTCTGCAACCCATGGGTATTGCTGTTGCAGACAACTGAGCAAATGTTATGAATATCCTACTTGGACAGCAGACTCTTATTTGGTGGTACTCAGAATGCCTCTACTTGATGGGTGGTGTGTACCTAATAAGACTGAATTCTGTCAGTAAATCACAAGCTGCTAGAATAAAATATTATTTGAAGGGTGTGCACAGATATGCATCCAGCTTATTGTAAGGTTTGTATACTCCATATTTGGTGCCCAACAGATTGATTGGTTTTACAAGTGAGTTGTTCATGTCATAGGCCACATTACAGGTTGGAAAAGGTTTAGACTGGCATATTGTGGTCTCAATTTGTATATATATCACAAACACCTGGCATCTTAACAGAGGCATGTACACTGTTATATCCACTGTTTGAGAGTAATGTTTCACACATGTCCCTACCTTAGGCCATTTGTCCTCCCATTTTGTTGGTCTCTGTCCAGAAGTCTTGCACTGACAAGTTGTGAGGTATGCTACATTCTCTTCAGATAGGCCCCTGTGGTGACCACTATGATGCAATCCAGTTAACCCCACCACAAGTGAACATAAAGCAATATGGCTATGAGTGACAATTTTGTGCATGGTACATTGCATGGCCTCCACATGCTTGGGGTATTGGAAAACCACAACAGAACAATTCCATACATACCAGCTTCAGGCTGCCATCCCACATGCAGACCATATGGACCTAGGCAGTTGTTGGAGAGAAGTATTGTCAGAAAACTCACATGTGGCATTGGTACAGGATGGATGCAGCATGTCTGCACATTTACAGTACAACCCCCAATGCTACACAATTTGCTGTCCTTCAGCATAGATGTGAACTTCAGTGCATTAGAAAACCCCATCCACAACTGCAATCTGACCTGACACATGCACATAGATACTCCACAAATACAAGTATGCCTGTTACACTAGTCTAGTGATCTCCACTGGGGCCTTACCTACACACTCCTCGCTTATTGTCTGGGTGCCACCTGCCTCCAGCATGTGGGGGGTCTGTACCCTGATGTTCTACTGGGATGGGTGCCCCAAGGTTGCCAAAAAGCTCATCAGTGGATGTCAGTAGGGGTTGCATAGCTGGGCCTCCACCTGAGGCTGTGCAGTCTCTGGCCACTGCAGCAGCCCTTTGCTGGGCATGGCATATGAGGTTGTTTGCACGATGCTGGACATGCTCATATGTACGTGCGTGCAGACCGACATCATTTACCCTGTGGACAAGATTGCCCACAGGTTGGTCCTCTCCGGTAGATGTTACTGGCTACAGCCAAACATTATGGCATGATTCTGTAGTATGGCTTCTATGATTATATTTGTCTCAGCCACTGAGAAAGTAGACTTTTGCTGATGCGACATTGCACCCGGAAGACATAAAAAGGGAAACACATCACAAGACCTCATACATTTGGCAACAGTATGCACAGAACCTGCACAGCTACATTGAATACCAGTAGCCACCACTCACAACCATACCATACCCCTGTAATCTATCAGCACTGTATCTGCTTGTATTGCACTGTTGCTCCAGATGTGTCATATTTCCCCCAACCAGGGCTAGTTAATTTCATAATCCTCTACTCCTCATTCATGTCTGTGTAGAGGGATGAGACTGACCATCTTCCATGTGGATGGGGTGTGGATGGTGCCAAGCCTTGGTGTGACTACAGTATGTAATGGAGCTGGGAGCACATGTCTGAGTTCATGTAGGATGGGGACAGTTATGTTATCAGGTCCCATGGATACTTACATCTGTTGCCTTTTAGTAGGCAATATGTACCTGCTCACTGCTGATGAGGGGAGGGGTGTGGGTGCTGTGCAAATCCAACTATAGTGATGCTGAGCCAGGGGTTGATGTTTGCCCTAAACCTATCTGCAACAAAGTGGCTATAGCTATGTTGTGTGTGCATGTTGTCTGATTGACCACCATTACAGGGTGGGTTGGTTTGTTGCCTCTGAAATTGCAGACATATGTGAAGATGGCCTTGGGATTGGCCTTGGTGGATGTGTCCAATTTGTTCTGATAGTCAGCCTTACAGTACTCCACTTGTGACGTTACACACGTGATCAGACAAAGGCTGACTTGATGCCAAGTTGGTGCCAGCTAATAATTTGCCCTGTACAGCCTATATAGGGAACAGGTCTGTGGTTTGTGTAGTGCTGCTGTCCAGTAAAGGGATTACTCTACTTTGGTGGAGGCAGGTTTTACAAGTAAGGTATTGCTGAGTCCATACAGCTATGTTGTTGTTTATATAGCTGTTTGTAGTAGGCATGGACACACAGTCATAACACAGTTGGACACCTCTCCGATTTCAAACAGATAATCATGCTTATTGTAGTACCCATGGCTGTATCAGAGAATTGCAACAACCAGTACTTGCAGAAATATCACTCTGTTGGATGCAAACTAACTATGATTACACGTGTACAACATGTACAACTTATTTAATTGACATTTTGCATCCCATGTCTGTTATGATGTGGCCAGATACACCTACTCATACTGACGTGCACAGGTAATACCTGATATACATTTCTGTTCTATGTCAGTATGGTACACTGTATTCACACTCTTGCTGCCCAGTCATCCCTCTCAACCCGTTAGAGCAGGACATTTGTAGGACGCCACACATACATGGGGCAATGGGACAAAATTAGTGACACTGTCTTAATACTGGTGTAACACACTTGAGTCATTCAATAGCACAGTAGCCTTTGCATTGACAGACATACCCTGGAGGATGTCCAACACTCATATGGCAGGAAGAGAGGAGAAAGGCTAGGAGTGTGGTAGTGAGGGTAAGAACTTTTAATGTAGGCAGCATGATTTGTACAGGGACCGAGCTAGCTGATATGATGGCCAGAGGAAGGTGGATATATTGTGTGTGCAAGAGACCAGTTGGAAGGGGAGTATAGCTAGGTGTATAGGTGGCAGGTCACAATTGTGCTATCAGGGTGTGGATGGGAGGTAAAAGGGGGTAGGGGTTATCATGATGGAACAGTATACCCTGGGTGTTTTGGGAAGGTGATATGAGAGTCTGATAGAGTGATATTTATGAATCTGGAAATGGATGGTGTAATGATGAATGTAGTTAGTGCATATGCTATGGAAGTTGCTTGTGTGATGGATGAGAAGAGAAATGTGAAGTCAGTTGGATGACATGGTGATGACTGTACCCGAGGGTGAGAGAGTGGTGAGTGCAGAAGATTTCAATAGCCATGTTGGTGAAGGGAACATAGAGGATGAAGAAGGGATGGGTATCTATGGTATTAATAACAGCAAAAAGAGAAGCAGTGGGAGAAAATAATGCACCAGATCCACTTTAAAATTCCAAAGTGATGAACGCTTTATTCAGTATGCGTTTTCGTCCAAATGACTTCGTCAGATAAAAAACACCATATCTTAAAAAAACAAGCATTTTATACAAATCAGTGCCATTCTTATCCAATCAAATTATGCTTCCAATTAACCAGAGAAACCCAAGTAGGGTTCAGTGTTATATATCTCGTACATATTAATACATCTATGGTATTAAGCAAAGGAATGCAGATGGTGAGGTGGTAGTGGACTTTGCAAAAAGGATGGACATGGCTGTGGTAAATATATACTATAACAAGAGGGAGGACAATAGGGTGACATACAAGAGTGGAGGGAGATGAATACAGGTGGAAAATATCCAATGTAGGAGGGCCAGTTTGAAGGAGATTGGAGACTGTAAAGTGATGACAGGGGATGGCGTAGTTAGGCAGCAGAGATTGTTGGTCTGTAAGATGACATTGATGATCAAAAAGAGGAGTGTGAGGGCAGTGCCAAGGTTCAAATGGTGGGAACTGGAAAAGGGTAATTGTGAGGTGGAGTTCAGGGAAGAGTTATGACAGGCACTGGGTGGCAGTGACGATTTACTAAATATCTGGGTAAGTACAGAAGAGCTAGTAATGGAGATGGCTAGAAAGGTGTTTGGTGTGACATGTTGATGGAGGAAGTAGTACAGGAACACTTGTTGGTGGACTGAGGAAGTACAGGACAATATACAGAGAAAGAGGTTGGTGATTAAGGATTGGGATTGTCGGAGACATGAGGAAAGTAGACAGGAGTATGAGGATATGAGGTGCATGGCAAAGAGAGAGGTGGCAAAGGCTAAGGATGAGGCATATGACAACTTGAATGACAGGTTGGACACTAAAGAGGGATGAAAGGACTTGCAGCTGTTGGCTAGACAGAGGGACTGAGCTAGGAAACGTGCAGAAGATAAGGGTGATAAAGGATAATAAGAGAAACATACTCACAAGCAAGAAGAGTGTGTTGAGCAGATGGACAAAGTACTTTGAGAGGCTGATGAAGAAAATGAGAGATTGATGGTTGGATGATGTAGGTATGGTGAATCAGGAAGTGCAACAGCTTACCAAGGAGGAAGTAAGGATAGCTATGAAGAGGAAGAATACTGGAAAGCCTTTGGTCCACCTGACATACCTGTGGTAGCATGGAGGTGTTTAGGGAAAATTACAGTGGTGTTTTTCAACAGATTGTTTAATGCTACCTTGGAATGTGAGAGTTTGCATATGAAGTGGAGAGAACATGCTTGTGTACCATTTTAAGAATAAGGTTAATGTGCAGAGCTGTACTAACTACAGAGGGATAACATTATTCACTCACAGCATGAAGTCATGGGAAAGAGTAGTGGAATGTAGGTTAAGCAGGGTGATGATGAGTAGTGGTCAACAGCATGTTGTCATGCCTGGTAAGAGCACTACAGATGGGATGTTTGCTCTGAGAGTGTTGAAGTAGTACAGAGAAGGTCAGGAGTTGCTTTGTGTCTTTCTTGATGTAGAGACAGCATATGACAGGGTTCCTAGAAGGGAGTTGTGGTATTATATGAGGAAGTCATGAGTGACAGAGATATATGTAAGACATGTACAGGATATGTACAAGGGTAGTGTGACAGCAGTGAGGTCTGCGGCGGGAGTGATGGATGCGTTTAAGTTGGAGGTGGGATGACATCAGGGATCAGCTGTGAGCCCTTTCTTATTTGCAATGGTGATGGACAGGTTGACAGACAAGATCATACAGGAGTCCATGTTGACTATCATGTTTGCAGATGACATTGTGATCTGTACTGAGAGTAGGGTACAGATGTAGGAGACCCTGCAGAGGTGGAGATATGCTCTAGAGAGGAGAGGAATGAAGCACAGCAGGACTAAGACATAATATCTGTGTGTGAATGAGAGGGAGGGTAGTAGAATGTTGAGGATGCAGGGTGTAAAGCTGGCAAAGGTGGATGACTATAAATGATTGGGATCAACATTTCAGAGTAATGATGACTGCAGAGGACAGGTGAAGAAGAGAGTACAGGCAAGATGGAGAGGGTGGAGAAGAGAGTCACTACTGATTTGTGACAGATGAGTACCAGTAAAAGTCAAAGGGAAGGTCTACAACAGGGTAGTGACACCAGGTATGTTATATGGGTTGTAAATAGTGTCATCAACAAAAAGGCAGGAATCAGATTTGGACGTGGCAGAGATACAGATGTTAGGATTTGCACTGGTTGTGATGAGGGTGAACAGGATTAACAATCTATATGACAGGGTCAACCTATGTTGGACAGTTTTGAGACAAAGCCAGAGAGGCAAAATTACATCAGTTTGGACATGTGCTGCAGAGGGATGCTGAGTATATTGGGAAAAGGATGGTATGGATGAAGCTGCCAGGTAAGAGGAAAAGAGGAAGGCCTCAGATTATGTTCCTGGATGTGGTGAGAGAGGACATGCAGGTGGTTGGTGTGACAGAGCAGGATGCAGGGGACAGGCAGAAATGGCAACAGTTGATCCACTGTAGCGACCCTAATGGGAACAGCCAGAAGAAAAAGAAGGAGATGTTTTAATGTCAGTCCTCACAGATTTGCCAATTATCTGCCAGATACAACACAACTCTATGAGTAAAGGGCTACAAATATGAGGCACACATATGGTCAGTGTGCATAACACTGGACAGTTTAATGGCATGAGCTCAGTATATCACATGCAGTTCAACACACACATGCGCAACAGTACTTTACAATGCAAATACCATGTATAGGTCTCTCACTTTTCTGAGACACCCAAATATATCATAGTTGTATTCACAAGTAAGGTATGGATATGTACAAAATCCCAGTAGCTGGCCTAGCATTGTCACAGTCAGTATCATTCAACACACACTGCAGTAGTAGTCAAATGTGAGCCATCCTTTCCTAGGGTGACTCAGGGGCCTGACCTATGATCTATGTCACTGCAGACAGACCCAGATGCTATGGCCATATGTTCTAATCAGCAATATATCAGTTTGGCAAGTCTTGTTGAGGTATATATGTTAGAGTTTCTATTTCCCATTTTTACATAACCCCTACTGCAATCCATTACATGCTTACTTGTTTGACATACCTGTTTGTTTTATTCAAGTGTAGGTGGTTATGTCCTGCTTGGTTTTTATTTTCCTTCTCTCTCTCTCTCTCTCTCTCTCTTTCTCTCTCTCTCTCTATCAATATCAAGGATGTAGGGTGTACATCTGTTTTGCATAGGCAGCAGCTTGGCTTTTGTAGGTAATGCTCATGAGCAGCTGATGGCCTGTGCACCAGTTGGTGTCCCCCACTTGATAATGGCATGCAGGACAGCTGTGTTGTTATTCATATAGCCAATGGCATGGCAACACGCTTTTATCACAGAGTACATCATGTGAGCATTGGCCCTTTTCCTTGCCAGTGAGGAGAGATTCATGGAGGTGTGTGAACAACAGCATCACAGAGGGTATTTGGAAATACCTCTTACAACCAAAACTCTGGAGACAGACCAACAGAATGGGAGAGAATGTTCCAGACATAGGGACAGAATGTAAGTATTGCTGTTATACATTTGGAACAATGCTAGGCTAACAGGGTTTGTGTTGACATGGAGTTCATGGGTGATTTTAACTCTCAGTGTTATGTGTTTGACATAACTCTCACCTGTAGAGCTATCCACAGAATGGCCAGAATTTGGACTCCTATGTTTGGTGTGTTCCTCAGACATTTTTTGTCTTTGGAAAAATAGTAGCATACTCTGGAGATTGCAGTCAGTAACTGTTAGCATCCATTTGTGTTTCTATCCTCATATCCCGCAGAAAATATATGTTGCAACTAACCCTGTTACAACAGCAACATTCTCAGTTTAAAACAGGAATATTTCAAATATGCCCCTGTTTTTGGGCCTCTGTCCCACAATTACACTAGGCTTTGTCCAGATGTCATGCAGTAAGAGGTTGATAGATGTTATATGATTATTTAGTGCCTACATTCCTGACATTATCCCAATGATATATCAGACTGCCAGACATGTTATGTGGAAGAGGCCTTATATATGAGGAGAAAGCCTGGACATTCTTTAGGAATCTGTACAATTGAGAGGTCTGTGTATTTCTGGCAATTGTTGACAGACTGTCAGGATTGCATAGCAGTGTATTGTGTCAATGGTATTTCGCCTGTGTAGGGAGAGGCATGGATGAATGTGTTATGGCTCCTTTTCTGTGTGCCTGTGCATGCTGCTTCTGTTTCTGGAGGTCTTTCACCTGTATATGTTTGTAGGGGGAGACTGAAACATGTCCCATACCACAGTCAGACATCATACTATACTGTAAATTGGCCCAGTATACATGGGGGTATTGTATGAGTGTCAAACATATTGAGATGTTTTTGTACACATAGTCTTTATACTGTACTGTTCCTTTGGCTTACTGGTATGTCACTGTAACTGTGGTTGAATTGATTATGGGTATGCACTTTCATACTGGTGTCTGTTTTTCAGTACTGTGACATCCCTGTAGTGCCTGATATATTTGACAATACATGTGTAATCTCCCCTAGCAGATTTGGGTTAGTGTTGTGTCAGTCTGACAGTAGTTTGGACAGTGCTTGGTGACATGTTTAGCAGCTGAGTGGAGTTTCCCTAATGTGATGTTATGTCCAGATATTTGTAGGACATAGAGTTGCCTGGCCCCCATAGGTGTTGTGTATTTCTGACACATCAGTGGGCTAATGTGAGGATTTCAGTCACTAACTAGTGGGAAGTAAGTGAGAGCTGGACTTGTGCTGTTTCAGTCAATACATGGTAGGACAGACATGAGGGTGTTACTACAACAACTGTGTCAGCTAATCTGTTCCAGTATTTCAGATATGTCCCTATTTCCATGGCTTTCTCTCCCACTTTGTCAGGCCTGGACCAGGTTTCTTGCACTAAGGGGGTTCTGAGCCTACATCAGGACTGTCTGGATTGTTGCAGTATGTCCAGGTTTATTGCTCATATTTCTGGTCTGTTCCACAGATGCATTTTTTTCATATCCCTGGAAAATCACTGTGAGGATCTGAGGATTTCTGACAGTAAATGATGATATACATTTTAGTTTCAGAACTCGCTTCCTTCAGAACATGTATGCTGAAACAAACCCTGTCACTCTGGCAACATTCTACATTTATAAGAGTGATATTTGATATATGTCCCTAGTTTTGTCCCATTGTCTGCCCATATGGACAGCTTTGGGCCAGATTTCTTGCAGGAAGGGGTTGGTAGGTATGGTTCTGAGGTATGACTCCACTACATGTTATGAGTGTATATATATATATATATATATATATATATATATATATATATATATATATATATGAGTCTGCTTCATATGATCAAAATGTCATTTGACTGAAATTCATTTGACCGAGACCATATAACCTAAAGTTCATAACACTGAAAATCCACTTGACTGAAACTCATAACATTGACACCTTACAATGCTAAATTTCAACATACTAGTGGCAGTGTGTATAAGGTAAGTGAAAGCTATATGCCTTTTTCTCCACAGTAGTGCGATCTTGGAGTTAGTATATATACTTGGGGGGGGGCAAAGCCCACCTCATTGGGGGTGTAGGAGGCCATAGCCTCCCACCTATTTGAAATATTTTGAACCATAGACATGGACAATTACAAGTCCAATAAATTACTCTTTTCAGAACAGAATATAAACACAAATTATGTGGGGGGGGGGGCCGATGTAGTGGGCTGTGCCTCCCACACCACCTAACTATATATACTAACTCCAGGGTCACACTACAGTGGGGAAAAGGGCATATAGCTTTTACTTACCTTATACACGCTACCACAACTATGTTGAAATGTAGCATTGTATGGTGTCAGTGTTATGAGTTTCAGTCAAGTGAGTTTTCAGTGTTATGAACTTTAGATTATATGGTCTCTGTCAAATGATCATATGAAGTAGACCCATATATATATATATATATATATATATATATATATAAATATATATATATATATATATATATATAGATAGATGTGTGTGTGTGTGTAGAATATATTATATATATATATATATATATATATATATATATATATATATATATATAGATGTGTGTGTGTAGAATCTATTTTATATATATATATATATATATATATCTATATATACATATAGTTTTTCTATATCTGTATAGTTTCTCTTTATATATGTATATTTATATAAGTATGTATATATATATATATATATATATATATATGTGTATAAATATATATATTTATATATTTATATATATATATATATATATATATATATATATGTCTATGTATGTCTTTTCCCTGTTAGGGTTCACCACAGCGGAACTCCAGTCCGCTAATGATTGGCAGTCAATTTTTATAGTGCTGAGTTGTCAGCCCAACACCCAACCTTCAGCAAAGCCACGCCCATTTACCCATGTCTTTCGGAGACCACTCAACCACGGGGAGGACATGCAGACTACACACAAAAGGCACTCCAGCAGAAAACCGAACAGGAGAACTTCTTGCTGTGAGGCAACAATTCTACTGCTGTGCCACCGTGGCTTTTATATGTCTATATTTTATATGTATAGCACTATTTATATTATGTATATATTTGTCCATATATATATATATATATATATATATATATATATATATATATATATATATATATATATATATATATATATATATATATATATATATATACATATATGTGTATGCATCTCCATACGTATATATACATGTGTATATGTGTAAATATGAAACCTGACTGATTCTATGGAATCTTTTCCCTACTGTTGAATGAGCATATGTTGGAAAAAGCATTAGAAATCCCAACAGCTGAAATGGTGTAGTGATACATAGCTGTAACTATGGTGTAGAGGGCCTTAGTTTGAAGACCTGAAAGTGCTGGTAATTTTGTTGCTCTTACTCATGCTTACACCTGCACTAATTCTTTAAAAGAAAAGAGAAAGGGGTATCAGGAAAGTGGTGGAAAAGGAGCACACAGAGGGAAGAACAATATGAAAGATAGCTACGGATGTGCAGAACATGTGTATGGAAGGTCCATAGCTGTCCATTTCTTATACAGCAACAGCTGTGCATTTGTCCAGAATTTGGAGGTGAATTTGGACACTCAAACCCTAGAGGGAGAGATGAGGATTACAGGAATGTGTTGTTAAACATTGCTAACCATTGCTCACAGTTCATTCTCATAATATACCATACTTATGACTTAATTTAGTAAGTGTATATGATTGCCATTACATGGCATGATGTATTTCTTTCATTACATTAGCAAGGAGTGTAGCTACACAGTATTGTACACATGTATACATGGGTGTTTTCACACGTTATATTCACTCATACTTCCATTTTACACCAACTAGACTACCCTGGGTGACAAAAATAACTTACCACATATTTTAATATAAACATAGCACTTTTAACACTGCTTTCCCATGTAAATTTAGATTGCCTGTTGTATTACTCGAATCGTGTACACCTGCATGCAAAGCTAGGACTCTGATCACTACACAATCTTGGTTTATGGATTTGAGAGGTATATTTTTATTTTTCGCCTATTGGATATTAATACTATATTACTATATTAAATTAATAGTATTGAGGTTTTTGACCATGTCATTGAGGACTGCTCTCATGACATAATGGCATACATTTCAATTTCAGACTTGTATCCTTCTGAACATTAATGCTAATGCATAACCTTGTTTCTATCAACTTTCTGTCTGTCCTCTGTGCAGATGGGATGACACTGGTGCTCAGGCTGTGGTTGACTACACTGCAGAATGGGGCTGAGAGCCCATGCCTGTATTCATGTTAGATGCAGCCAGGAATGGTATCAGGCCTATGGAGACCTCTATGTGTTGCCTTTGAGAGGGCATTACAGACCTGCTTTCTAATCATGAGGCGAGGGGGGCAAGTTCTGTACATGTGCATGTGTACCGGGTCTATATTAGAAGCACAAAAAGACAAAACTGCTAATGCTCACGTGAGCGAAAATGCTAGAAATCAAAAGGGTGTCAATGGGGTTGTGGTACAGTGAGGAGTGGGATATTTGCCCTTTCCTCACTGTAGTGCGATCTCGGAGTTGGAATATATAGTTAGCGGAGGGTGTGGGAGGTGCAGCCCCCCACAATACCAAGTTCAATTACCGTCATTTTCGCTCATGTGAGCGTTTGCGGTTTTGTTTTTTCATGCTTCTAATATACACCCATGTGTACCTATGGGGGGGTCAGGGAGTGATGTTTACACTTCACCTTTCTGCAGCCGGTTGCCTATGTCCATGGCATGTCTATATGTGGTTTTATTGACCACCACTACAAACAGATATGTGTGTTGCTTCTGGAATTGCAGACACATGTCTGGAAGGTCAAGTGATTGGCCTTGGTTGATGTCTTCAGTGTGCACTCATAGACAGCCTTAGGGTACATCATCTGTGACCTTATTTGCTTGTGCAGAACAAGGTGACATGGCTTCCAATGAGGAACCTGTTCCTTTTTGGCCAGTCCTGCTATTATTTCCACCTATGATGGCAGTTGTGCATTGCTGCTGTCCAACACAGGTGTTCAGCCTACCTTAAGGGGGTTGATGTTGTCCTGTTGTGTATTGCTGAGGCCATAAAGCTATGCAGGTGCCCACATAGTATTGTGGTCTGGGCCTGGAGACTGTTGAAAAATCCAAAATATGGGACTCCCTTCATGTGGACCTTGCCCATTTTCCTTGCCTGTGTTGGGGACATTACAGAGGTGTAAGAGCTACAGCTGCACAGACAGTAGGTGTAAATACCTGACAGGACAGGACATGTGGAGGTAGCCCAACAACATGGGGAAAAAAGCTCAAGAATTGCGTACAGAATGTATGTCATTAGTGCTGTTATACACATGGAGGGTTGCTAGACTGACAGGGTTCATCTGGACATGTATTTACTGGGTGAGTTGACATCTGACAGTGATATGCCTGTGACATACCTCTCAACTGGCCACAGACTGGCCAGATGTTTGCCTGTTATGCTTGGTCTGTTCCTCAAACATCTATTTTGGTGGGGTTGGTAGGATAATGTGAGGATTGTAGTCAGTAGCTGTTGAAATCCAATTGTGTTCCAGACATCATATCTTTCAGGAATGTTATGTTACAACAACACGTGTAACACCAGCTACTGTTTCAGTTTGTAACATGATTATGTGTGCTATGTCCCTCTTTACAACCCCCTGCCCCACATGTACATCATGCATTGTCCAGATATCCTGCACTACAAGGAACAGAGGTATGGTATAACATTAATTACCAACTGCACTCCAGTTATCATGCTAATGACCTGGCAGATTCCTGGCCATGGTATGTAGCAATGGCCAGGATTATGGTTCCACACGCTGGAAATTCTGTGGAAATCTGTACATATGACAGTTGTGTATGTCTTGCCAATGTGAACATACTGCCAAGATTGTGTAGCAGTGTTGTATGTAGATATGTGTTGGGCTGGGTAGGGAGAGTAGCAGATGTGAGTGCCATACATCCTTTACTTATCTGACTCTGCATGCTGCTACAGCTGTTGGTGGTCTATCAGGTCTGTATGCTTATAGGGGTTGACTGTGCAATGTCCTGTAACACCTCAGGATTCCCAGTACACTGTGAACTGGGCCAGTATATGCCAGTGTAGTGTGTGACTGTCAGTCAGGATATGTTTGTTTAAGCAGCCGTTCTACTCTAGAGTTTATTTTGGGTGCTGGCATGTTGCTGTGACTGTAGTGAACATGTTTTTGGGTGAACATTTTTGCACCACTCTTGGCTTTTCACTACATACAGTTCCATCCCTGTAGTGCATGCTATATTTGAATATACATGGGTAATTGTCCAGAGGGGATGTGGGGGAGTGTCATGTTGGTCTTACTGTGCTTCATAAGGTGCTGGGTGACATATTTGGCAGCTGTCGGGGGATTTCCATTCTATTACATTACTGCGGTCATACCTTTACACTGTCCAGTGGCCTAGACACTGTCTAGATGCATGGCTCATATGTTTGTTCTTTTCCCCAGACAGTTGTTGTCCTTGGCTAATCAGTAGGATACTCTGGGGAATGCAGTCTGTAAATGTTAACATCTATTGGTGTTTCTGACTTCATATCCCTCAGAAAAGATATGTTATAACAAAGCCGGTAGCACTAGCAACTGTCTAAATTTATGACAGTAATATGTCCAGTATACCCCTGTGTTTGAGCCGCTGTCCCCCAATTATGTCAGGCTTCGTCCAGATGTCATGTCGCTGTCCCCCCTCCCCCCCAAAAGGAGAGATATCTATACCAAGCGATTGCAGCTCCCCAAACATCTCCAACGCCCAAGTGAGAACTGCTCTCTCCAAAGCAAAAAACACAGCATCCATGGGACCTGATGGTGTCCCCGGCTTTGTGCTCCACGAACTCAACGAGGAATTAAACACACAGCTAGGACAGCTGTTTAATCATAGTCTTACCTCTGGATACGTACCCAGGGAGTGGCGCACTGCAACTGTGGTCCCACTTCACAAAGGCGGTGCCTCCACCGACCCTGGAAATTACCGGCCCATTAGCTTGACAAGCCTTATCTGCAAAGCCATGGAGAGGATCATAATGGACCTCATAAATAAAGACATAGGGAATTTGCAGACTTTGGATCCAATCCAGTTTGGCTTTGTCAAAGGCAGATCATGCCTTCTAAACTTGGTTGACTTTTTCGAAACAGTCACCAAAGCCATTGATGAGGGAAAGGCAGTCCATACAGCCTACCTCGATCTGGCGAAGGCCTTTGATACAATACCCCACTCGGGTATCATTGAAAAACTCATCAGCTTAAATGTTAACCCATACATCACAAGATGGGTTGCAAACTGGCTGAGTGACAGAACCCACAGGGTCAGAGTTGCTGGCGCCATGTCAGACTCAAAGCCTGTCACAAGTGGTGTACCACAGGGCTCAGTCCTGGGCCCACTCTTGTTTGGCATCTACTTTTCCAAGTACAAGCAAACACAGGAGGGTTATGGCTGACAAAGTTTGCAGATGACTGCAAACTGGGCCATAGTAGAAAACACATCTGACACAGATATCCTTCAGAAGGGTCTCACAGAAACGGATAACTGGTGCCAGAGCCATGGCCTAAAGTTAAATGCCAAAAATGCATAGTCATACCCTTCGGGAAAAACAAGGTTACCCCTAGCTACCAAATAGGTGGCAATCCACTGAGTACAGAAGAAGTTATCAGGGACCTGGGGACCCAGGTTGATAGTAGTCTGTCATTCGACACCCATGTAGCTAAAGTAGTTAGGAAGACCTTCTACATTGCCCACCTTATCATGAAGGGATTCTCATCTAGATCAAGGGAGGTCATAGTCTCCCTATACTCATCACTCATCAGACCAATGATTGAGTACAATGCCCCATTCGGAATGTATATGACCCGACACTTGCAGCAGCTGGAGAGGCCACAAAAGTTCCTCACCAAAAGGATAAAGGGTCTCAAACATCTGTCCTATGCTGCCCGACTGAAAGAACTCCAGCTCTATTCAGTCGTCTACCGCTTGCTCAGAGGTGACCTTTGCCTAACATACAAGGCCATGTCAAACCCAGATTTGATGAATATGCTTCACCTCAAAAATCTAGATCCGTCAGAGCCACAAGGGCGGGAGACTTAAACCTCGACACGGCTATTAATAGGACGTGCTGGAGGGATAGATTCATCACCCAAAGACTCCCTATGCTGTGGAATAAAATCCCGGTATATGTGAGGCAGAGCACCTCGCTGGCCTTGTTCAAGAGAAATCTTGACCAATGGATGGGAGATCGCAGATATACCCCAGGGATTACCTCAGTGTCACTGCTCAACAGAGGCACAGCAAAATAATGGGTATAGTTCCCCATACTAAAGGGGTGGCGTAAGCCACAAAACTATGGGCTAGGCTTGTAAATGCCCTCGAGCAGATAGCCTAGTATGAACCTATGAACCTATGAACCTATGTAGTAACATTATTTATTGCATTCATTCCTGCTACCATCCCAGTGATGTCATAGATCCCCAGACATGTGACAATGAAGTGGCCATAGATATGAGTCCTGTGCCTATATATTCTGTGAGAAACTGTACATTTGAGAGGTCTGTGTATGTCTTTCCATTGTTAAAATATTGTCAGGATTGTGTAGCAGTGTAGTGTGTACATGTTATTTGGGCTGTGTAGGGATGGGGTACATGTGAGTGTCATGGGCCCATTCTATCTGACTGTGCATGCTGCTCGGGTTTCTGGTTGCGTATCACCTGTATATGTTTGTACATGCAGACCGTGACATGTCCCATAACACCTCAGGATTCCCACTACCCTGTAACTTGTGGCGGTATATGTAGGTTTAATGTGTGAGTGGCAAATGGGATTTTGTTCTCACACAGTCATTATACTATAGTGTTCAGTTTGCTTACTGGTACGTCACTGTGACTGTGGTGCAATTGTTTGGGGGTATGCACTTTCATACCAGTGTCTGTTTCCCACTAGTGTTATATCCCTGTAGTGCCTGTCATATTTGCTAATGCATGTGAATAGCCCCAGGGCTGGACGTGGGTAGTGTTATGTCATTCTGATTGTAGTTTGGACATTGCTCAGTAGCTCAGTGTAGTTTCCCTAATGTATGTCCACATATTTATAGGATGTCCACTTGTCTGACCAATATCTTTGGTCTGGTCCCCATAACTGTTGTGTATTCCTGACACATCAGTGGGATGATGTCGGAATTGAGGTCACTTACTAATGAGAAGCAACTGAGTCCTCAAATTGTGATATTTCCGTGAAAATATATGTTAGGACATACAGTGTCACTACATCAACTTTCTCAGTTTATCTACTCACTTATTTTGGATATGTTCTTATTTTCAGGCCTTTGTCCTGCCATTTTGTCAGGCATGGTCTGGATTCATTGCACTAAGGGCTTCTGAGCATACCTTTCCACTGTCAGGATATTCACAGAATCTCTGGATGTTTGGCCCATACTTTTGTTCAGTTCCACAATTTATTTGTATTTGTCTGGTAAATCATGGTGATGATCCAAGGATTTATGTCAGTAAATAATGACATAACATTTCACTTTCCATTCTCATCTTCTTTTTCTTCTTTCAGCTGCTCCCATTAGGGGTCACCACAGTGGATCATCTGTTTCCATTTCTTCCTGTCCACTGCATCTTGCTCTGTCACACCGATCACCTGCATGTCCTCTCTTACCACATCCATAAACCTTATCTTAGGCCTTCCTCTTTCCTGTTACCTGGCAGCTTCATCCTTAGTATCTTTTTCCCAATATATTCTGCATCCCTCCTCAGCACATGTCCAAACCAATGTAATCTTGCCTCTCTGGCTATATCTCCATATCTTCCAACCTGGGATGACCCTCTAATATACGTATTCCTAATCCTGTCCACCCTTGTCACACCCAGTGCAAATCTTAACATCTTTAACTCTGCCACGTCCAGCTCTGATTCCTGCCTTTTTGTCAATGCCACTTTCTCAAACCCATATAACATAGCTAGTCTCACTACCCTCTTGTAGACCTTCGCTTTCAGTCTTACTGGTACTTGTTTGTCACAAATCACTCCTGACAATCTTTTCCACCCACTCCATCCTGCCTGTACTCTCTTCTTCACCTCTCTTCCACACTCACCATTACTCTGAACTGTTGATCCCAAGTATTTAAACTCATCCACCTTTGCCACCTTTACTCCTTGCATCCTCCCCAGTCTTCTATCCGCCTTCTCATTCACACATATATTCTGTCTTAGTCCTGCTGTCCTTCATTCCTCTTCTCTCTAGAGGATATCTCCAGTTCTCCAGGTTCTCCTCCACCAGTTTTCTACTCTCATTACAGATCACAATGTCATCTGCAAACATCATAGTCCATGGGGACTCCTGCCTGATCTCATCTGTCAACCTGTCCATCACCATTGCAAATAAGAAATGGCTCAGAGCTGATCCTTGATGTAATCCCACCTCCACCTTAAACGCATCCATCACTCCCACTGTAGACCTCACCGCTGTCACATTACCCTCGTACATATCCTGTACCACTCTTACATACTTCTCTGACACTCCCAACTTCCTCATACAATACCACAGCTCCTCTCTAGGCACCCTGTCATATGCTCTCTCTAAGTCCACAAAGGCACAATGCAATTCCTTCTGACCTTCTCTGTACTTCTCCATCATCACTCTCAGAGCAAACATCGCATCTGTAGTGCTCTTTCCTGGCATGAAACCATACTGCTGATCACTAATCACCACCTCCCTTCTTAACCTAGCTTCCACTACTCTTTCCCATAACGGCATGCTATGACTGATCAATATAATCCCTCTATAGTTACTACAGCTCTGCACATCACCCTTATTCTTGAAAATCGGTACCAAAACACTTTTTCTCCATTCCGCAGGCATCCTCTCACTTTCCAAGATTTCATTAAAAATCTAGTTAAAAACTCCACTGCCATTTCACTTAAACACCTCTATGCTTCCACAGGTATGTCATATGGACAAACAGCCTTTCCATTCTTCAGCCTCTTCATAGCTATCCTTACTTCCTACTTGCTAATCTGCTGCACTTCAAGATTCACTATCCACACATCATCCAACCTTCTCTCCCTCTCATTCTCTTCATTCATCAGCCCCTCAAAGTACTCTTTCTATCTAGAACAAAGACGGAAAAGCATTGATGCCACAGGACATACGAGGCAGACCTCCGCTTCTGCAAAACCACAATGTTTATTGACAAGCGATACTTTACACGCTTTAAAAAACAGTAAATGGGAAACACACTAAGCGTTTTTCATTCGGATAGATATCCGAACTTCTTCAGACAAACACTGACACTACCAATGCGCATGTTTAAATAATTAATTAATTAGGGTACAACTGCATTAATCAATTAGCTTGGTAACATCCGCTGGCTGTTTAAAGGTGTGACTTTCATTCCTCCTTTATCATATGTTTACATATTTGAATTCAAATTTATATTCCTTTTAAAGCATGTTACAAAAATTATATACACATTGTTATAAAAAACATTAAGTCTAAATATCAAGCTTAGTGCAACTTGGGCCCTTTTCACTAGTAGTTGTAATACTCATCTTGTATGTTCAATATGTATTTTTTTATATTTTTTATATTAAAAAATAAAAAAATATCACTACCTTAACAAGTTGCTTAAATTGCATACGTACAAAAAGGCCTTAATTCTGAATATGTTGAAATGAGATTTAAAAAAAAATATATAATAAAAAATATATATAGCACCCACAGTAAAAATAAAATAATAACAATTGATAATTAATAATTAAAAATTAATAATTAAAAAATTATTAGAAGAACACTTCCCAATCCCACCACAACACCCATGTATTATTGCTGTGACATTCCTTCCCTTTTCAATGTTTCAATGTTTTATAACCTACATACCCCTCATATCTTTTATGCTGAGTATGAGTATCCATACTTAGTGCTGCTTTGTAACCATACGTGTGCTAACTTACATTAACCTCCTACTGTCGTAACTACTACTACTACTACTACTATTAGTCAAATTGTTATGGGTACACAAAATTTGGTGAATGACAATTTGTTAAAACTATAATTAGAGAAGAATGAATTAAGTTGGCAACTTCGTTTAGTAGCTTGTAGGGAACCAGGTTTGAATGAAGTATACTCAATTGCATGCATACTAAAAATCAAGAGTTTACTCAGATAAACAGTAAGTAGTTACGACAGTAGGAGGTTTTTGCAAGTTAGTACACACATGGTTACAAAGTAGCACTAAGTATGGATACTCATACTCAGCATAAAAGATATGAGGGGTATGTAGGTTATAAAACATTGAAAAGGGAAGGAATATCACAGCAATAATACATGGGTTTTGTGGTGGGATTGATAACTGTTCTTCTAATAATTTTTTAATTATTAATTTTTAATTATTAATTATCAATTGTTATTATTTTATTTTTACTGTGGGTGCTATATGTATTTTTTTATTATATATATATTTTTTAAATCACATTTCAACATATTCAGAATTAAGGCCTTTTTGTACGTATGCAATTTAAGCAACTTGTTAAGGTAGTGATATTTTTTTATTTTTTTATATAAAAAATATAAAAAATATAAAAAAATACATATTGAACATACAAGATGAGTATTACAACTACTAGTGAAAAGGGCCCAAGTTGCACTAAGCTTGATATTTAGACAATGTTTTTTATAACAATGTGTATATAATTTTTGTAACATGTTTTAAAAGGAATATAAATTTGAATTCAAATATGTAAACATATGATAAAGGAGGAATGAAAGTCACACCTTTAAACAGCCAGCGGATGTTACCAAGCTAATTGATTAATGCAGTTGTACCCTAATTAATTAATTATTTAAACATGCGCATTGGTAGTGTCAGTGTTTGTCTGAAGAAGTTCGGATATCTATCCGAACGAAAAACGCTTAGTGTGTTTCACATTTACTGTTTTTTAAAGTGTGTAAAGTATCGCTTGTCAATAAACATTGTGGTTTTGCAGAAGCGGAGGTCTGCCTCGTATGTCCTGTGGCATCAACGCTTTTCCATCTTTGTTCTTGGTCTTGTAGTAGACAGTGTGGTTACTCTTTCTATCTACTCATCACACTCTCCTCACTTGTGAGTACGTTTCCCTCATTATCCTTTATCACCCTTACCAGCTTCATATCTTTACTAGTTCGGTCCCCCTGTCTAGGTTCTTTTTCTCCCTCCTTAGTGTCCAAACTTTCATACAACTCTTCATACAACTTATCCTTAGCCTTCGCCACCTCTCCCTTTGCCATGCACCTCATCTCCTTATACTCTTGTCTACTTTCTTCATCTCTCTGACATTCCCACTTCTTCTTCACCATCCTCTTTCTCTGTATACTCTCCTGTACTTCCTCATTCCACCACCAAGTCTCCTTGTCCTTCTTCCTCTTTCCAGATGTCACACCAAGCACCTTTCATCTCCCTTACTAGCTCTGCTTTAGTTACCTAGCTATTTGGTAACTCTTCACTGCCACCCAGTGTCTGTTTTAATTCTTCTCTGAACTCCACCTCAAAATTACCCTTTTTCAATTTCCACCATTTGATCCTTGGTGCTGCCCTCACACTCCTCCTCCTGTTCTTGAGCACCAATGTCATCCTACAAACCACCACTACACTTTCCCCTGCCACCACTTTACAGTCTCCAATTTCCTTCAGACTGGCCCTTCTACATAAGATATAATCCACCTGTGTGCATCTTCCTCCACTATTGTATGTCAACCTATGCTCCTCCCTCTTGATAAAATACATATTCACCACAGCCATGTCGATCTTTTTTGCAACATCCACTACCATCTGACCTTCTGCATTCCTTTACTTAACACCATACCTACCCATCACTTACTCATCCCCTCTGTTCCCTTCACAAAGATGCCCATTGAAATCTGCTCCAATCACCAGTCTCTCACTCTTGGGTGCAGTCATCACCAATTCATCCAACTAACTCCAAAATTTTTCTTTCTCATCTATCGCACACCCAACTTGTGGAGCATATGCACTAACAACATTCATCATTTCACCATCAATTTACAGCTTCATAAACATCACTCTATCTGACACTCTTTTCACCTCCACAACACTCTTAGCATACTATTCCATCAGGATAACCCATACGCCATTCTCCTCCCATCCACACCATGATAAAACAATTTGAACCTGCCTCTGATACACCTAGCCTTGCTCCCCTTCCATCTGATCTCTTGCGCACACAATATACCAACCTTTCTTCTCTCCATCATATCAGCTAGCTCTCTCCCTATACCAGTCATAGGTTCATAGGTGTGTTCTAGGCTAATTGCCCTGGAGCCTTTACAAGCCTAGCCCATACGATTACCCTGGCATCATGCCACCTGACCTTAGTTCCCAGTGCCTCTGTTGAGTAGAACCACTGGAATGATCCCCGGGGTGAATTTTCTATTTCCCATCCACTCATCAGATTCCTCTTGATGACAGCCAGTGAGGTGCTCTGACTGACATGCATGGAAAGTCTATTCCATGGCATGGGCACTCTCTGGGTTATGAACTTTTCCCTCCAGCATGTTATGTTGACTGTGGTAATGAGGTTGAGGTCTCTGGAGCATGTAGTGTGAAGGGATTTGGATTTCTTTAGATGTAGCATTTCTAACAGAGCTGGGTCAGACATGGCTTTGTAAGTCTAGAAGAGATCGCCTCTAAGTAGGCGACATGAGACAGACAATAGTTGGAGTTTTCTGAGTCTGTCCATACAGAACAAGTGTTTAAGGCTTAGGATCCTCTTTGTGAGGTACTTTTGCAGCCGCTTCAGTTGTTGCAGGTGCCTAGTGAGATACACACCAAATGGGGCACTGTACTCAATGATTGGCCTAATGAGGGAAGAGTAGAGGGAAACAATGACCAATTTCTTCCTGGATGCAAAACCCTTAGTAATGAGATGTGTCACATAGAAGGACTTTCTGACCACAGTGAGAATGTGGTGGTAAAAAGAGAGGTTGCTGTCAACCTGTGTTCCCAGATATCTCATAACGCCTTCTGTGTTCAGTGGACTACCATCGATGTGGTAATTCATGGGAACCAGGTTTTTCCCAAATGGGATGATGACACATTCTTTGGCATTGAGCTTAAGGGCATGGTTCTGACATCAGTCATCGGTCTCAGTCAGACCTTTCTGTAGGATGTCAACATCACTTGGGGAGTTAATAATAGCTCCCAACTTGCAATTGTCTGCGAACTTTGTCACCCAGAGTCCCTACATGTTGGTCTGGACTTCAAAGAAGTAGATACCAAACAGGAGAAGACCAGGACTGAACCCTCTGGGACTCCACTCGTGACTGGTCGGCAGTCTGACTTGGAGTCAGCTACGTTCACACTGTGGGTTCCATCTGTGAGCCAGTTTGCAACTCACCTGGTGATATAGGGGTTGATGCCTAGCTTAGTGAGCTTTTCTATGATTCCTGAGTGGGGCATGATATCAAAGACCTTGGCCAGATCAAGGTAGGCTGTATGAACCACCTTGCCTTCATCCACAGCTCTGCTGACTGACTCAAAGAAGTCAACCAAGTTGAGCAAGCATGATCTACCTTTCACAAAACCAAACTGTGTGGGATCCAGAGTTTGGAGATTCCCTATATCCTTGTTTATTAGATCTATGATAATGCATTCCATAGCTTTGCATATCAGACTCATCAGGCTAATGGGGCAATAATTCCCAGGGTCTGTAGTCATTCCTCCTTTGTGGAGCGGGATTACTGTAGCAGTGTGCGATTCAATAGGGACAAAGTCTGAGGTGAGGCTGTAATTGAACAGAACACACAGGTGAGGTGCCAGTTCACTCTGTAGTTCATGTAGAACACAGCTAACGATATTGTCAGGTCCGACAAAAGCTGTATTCTTGGCATTGGACAATGCTGTTTTACCTGTGCAGCAGTAACACTGGGTGCCTGGCAATCTACTGGTATTGTGATTGGTCCTTTGGGAGGGGCGAAGTTGGCACAGAATCTGTTGGACAGTATATTGGCAATATATGTTGGCTCAGTATAGGAGGTACTATTTTGCAGTAGCTCAGAGCAAATCTGGGGATTGCCTTGAGATTATTTACAAAACTATAGAAGGCCTTGTGGATCTCTTCAGTATTTGCAATTCTGTTTTTATAGCTTGCTTTAGAGGATTTGATGAGGGATCTCAACTTTTTGTTGAGGCTGATTAGGGAGATTTTTCAGTATTGGGACTTCACCTTTTTACACATCAGTTTCCTCCTTCTGTTGTAGAGTTTGTTTTATGGCAGGGGACCACCAGATTGGCTTCCATTTTTTGGAGGAGAGCATCTTGGTTCTATTGGGTATGGTGATATCTATGCATTTGTGTACACGTTCGTACAGTGCACTGGTGTAAGATTCGGCAGTCATGCAACTATCCTCCATTTGCATGGGTGCTGTGAAATTAGCCACATCTTCTTTTAGGAGCCCAAAGTTAGCTTTGGAGAAGTTTTTCATGGTAGTTACCTTTGTGGAGTGGGGTGGGGTGTCATGGGTGGGTGGGAGGGATGTGGATTTCCAAGGTGATTAGTTTGTGGTCACATCTTACCAGGGAGGAGTTGACTATTGGTGTAGACCCATGGTTGCCCATGTCAGACCAGATCAAGGATGTTGCTACCTCTAGTGGGAGAAAGAACAAGCTTGTCCAGGGCATTGGAATTAATGAATTCCAGGAAATGTTGGGCAAGTGTATGGAACATGAGTAGTATTCCCAGTTAATGGAGGGGTAGTTGAAGTTGTCCAGTATGAGATTGTTAGTTTGGACCCTAATATTCTCTGGGGTGCTTAGGAAAGTACAGTGTGTGTGTCTTGAGACATGGTTGGGGATCTATAGCAGGCTATGACCCACATCACTGTCTTACCCAATATTAGCTGCACCTGAAGTATCTCTGATGCGTTATGTTGGGCCACCAGTCTGTAGGTGCGTGCATCATTTATGAATATAGAAGCACCACCACCTTTGGAGCTTCGGTCCAAGTTCTGAGGCCAAAAGGTGTGGAATGAGTTATGGCCTGGTAGTGCAGGGATGCTTTCTTCTGCCTTGAACTAGGTCACTGTTAAAGCACAAGTATCAATGTTCCCCATTTTAAGGAGTGCTCAGAGCGAGTGCATTTTGAGATTTAGACTTGTAGTGCTGAGCATCATGACTCTCAGTTTGAATTTGTTTGTAGCTGTTATGGTGACAACTTTCTGATGACAGAAAAAAAAAACAATAATTAGAAAATATGTCCACATAGATCCCAATATTGAAATGGTGCAAAAAAGGTATAGAAAAAAGGGTGAAAGAAAGAAAACAAGGATATATATATATATATATATATATATATATATATATATATATATATATATATATATATATACACACACACACACACACACACACACACACACACACACACACACACAACCCTACACCCCCAACACATACAAATATGGATATATCAAAAAACAACACTGATTCACTGTGTGTGTTTTTCTTTTCTCAAGTGGGTGTGTGGTCATGGGGTTATTACTATATAATTAGCAGGACTGTGGTGGACTACGGCCCCCACATGGGAGTGCAGTGTGGTCTGGCATACTGCAAGAACATTATTTTATGTCATATTTTCTTATGTTTAATATTTTCAATGATTTGAGATTCAGTGAAATGGGCTTCCGTCAAATAGGTTTTCTGTCAGATGGGCTTTCAGTCAATTAGTATTCAGTCAGATCGGCATTCAGTCAATTAGTCTTCAATTAAATTCTTTCAAACATTTTATCTTTAGTCAAGTATTGTTCATTCAATTGATAGCAATCCATTTTATCTACTTATATTTAGACAAAATTTTCTGGCATTGCTCATCACATAAATGTATCCCTTGTAATAAAAACACACAATCTTTTCTTTTTTTGCATATAATTTATTATTTTTTGCAATTTTGAAAAATAATAAGTACCATTAATATTTATACAGCATATCTTCAGCATTGCCACAGAGCTACTAATAAATAAAAAAGTAAAGAAAAATAACATACATATGTCCAATGAAAAAGGGATAGAAAAGTCTATATATCCTCACTTGTGTAAAAAAGTGTTCAGAAAAAAAATGGAGAAAAATAAGAAAGATGTAGACCACATCTAAGTTGGCTGACAAGCTATAGAAGCATCCAGCTGATTTGGAGCTTTAAAACATTTTAAAATGTTCAGCTTGTGTCATGCCTCTAATTCAGAGTTGAATGTCAAAGTAATTTCTTCCCAAACTGCCTTTAATACAGCAGCATAATAAAAACAAAATCTGATTTTACATTGTTTCTCCAGAATTTGGACCTGATCTCAGTAAAAGTCTTCATATTTTGCATAACTTTGTAGGGCAAATCTGCAAAAATCTTTATTAGAATACTATCCATATTAAAATGTCTCTGCCTTTTGCTGCAGTAGTCTTTTTTCTCTATCAAGGGTTTTACAAAATTTAACAATAATCAATGTTTGGATATTCTGCCGAGTTATTTGTCGTAAGAAAACTCTGTAACATCTCTTTATCACAAATGACTGATTCATGGTAGAAAACGCTTGGAAAAATCTTTTTCAAAACTTCTTGCAAACTATTTATTTTATCCCATTCCTAAGGGACACCCACAAGCATACATTCTTATGTATTTTTTCTTGTTTCCATGTCCAGCAAATGTTCTTGCAGTATTATGTACTCTTTATCCATTTTAGTTATTTCTGTTTTATTTTCTTCCATCAAATAGTTTATGTAGTTTCATTTATCTTGTATTTAATCATTTAGCTCATTTTGTTTAGTTTATTCCACCTGTATCTGATGAAGTGTTCTTTGCATGTCAACTGTTATATTTACTGAGGTCACTAATGGTGTTAGTGTCTGAGTTATTTTGTGTAGCTTATTAGTTATAGCATCAAATGTATTTGATGTTGTTCCAATATGCAAAGGGACACTACCACAGATCATGTTTACATTCTGTGTCATGCCAGGCATGAGCATTTTTTCATTTTCATCTGTATATTGAAACTCTGGCATTTACACTTCTTTAGTTGTCTTACTACTCACTTTCTTAACTAGATTTAGGACTGGTTTTAAGTTTTTCATTGCAGGAACAGGTGCTGATATTGCCTCTCTCATTATGAATTTAAAAATTGTTTGTATATCTTTCAGAGCAGGGATTTTGCAGTTTGAGACTCTCATGTCTGTTATTTTGCTTGGGTCCGTTGTTTTCTCATAGAGATTTCGAGCTCTTATGTTAAAATAATTTCTATTTTTGTTTTCTTAAAGACTTTAAACTTTCACCATTCTACATTAGTTCCAAGTACAACACATCACAGAACTGTTTACACCTTATGTACCTGCACTCAGTGGTGCTTACAAGACCTGATCAAACTGTATTGCCATCAAGTATAATCATGAAAGATACAAGGAATGTCCCTTCCACTGAACAAAAGGTGTGTTTGTAACCTTAACCATGCTAGTTACAGGGACCTTTCAGCAAGCAACAGTGGACAAAATAAGTCATATGACATAAATACCCTGCACCAGTTCTTAAACATCATATTGCTTCGTGTGGGAGAACATATCTGGTTCTCCAAGACTACATAGGAGAGAGCCAACACTATGTGGGCATTTTACAGCATAGCCCATTTTTTTTTTGTCCTGGAATTAATGGAATGTGTAAACATTGTCATCAAGGCTAGAACAGCCATCTAGTTGGTATGTGTGTATATGGGTGGGTCACAGACTCAATCAGCACACAACTAAGGAGCTCCACATACAGTGGTGTGCCTTTTTATGTTTCAGGTAATGCTGTATATGCTTTGCCCCCATGGATAATGATCCCTATCTCTAAATCCAGACCATTGCAGAAACATCATACACCACCACCATAAAAAATATAGAATGTCATTGCGCCTTTGTTTGGATAATTGAAGAGATGTTTATGCTGTATTGACACATCAGGCAGGATGCTGCAGTATGCACTGGATACATATAGCAAAATCTTTGTAATGTTTGCCATGTTGCATAATTTGGCATTGCAGAAAAAAACTATCACAGCAGGCCATGACTGACAGGAAAGGCATCTCAGGAATGCTGTCACCTAAGGAGATTTGGACCTTCCCAACCACCTTACATCTGGACCTAACCACTGTCATGGTCTGCATGACCTGGTGAGGCAGACTGTAAGGCAATTACCATGTTTCTCATTGAAGCACCCATGTAATTATCTGGGTGGAACACCGAGATGGTATTTCTACTACATTTACCATCAGAGTCCTGAACTGCAACAGCTTAGACCTATCACTGTAATCTATGCCACTGTATAGGTGATACACCTTATCACACAAGCCATGGAGCACACTCATAATATCCATAATGACACTGGTAACACCCATTTGTTCTTGGTTAACTGATTCACACATTCATTGATTAATGCTGAGTGTCGAAACCAGACCAAGGAAATATCTTGAGCCAATGTAGTGACATGAACCCCCAACATCCTACCTAAAGTTAGTATGTGTGCATCAAATGCAGTGCAAATAACAGTGTCTATGTGAGTGGGGAACTCATGATGAACATCAGTGGGACCTAAACTTGCAGTAGGGCTCACCTGCATTGATGATACTATTTATCGACATGTACCTTCACAGGGGCCTAAAATGCTGATAATGTGGATGATCCCTCCTAAGATAGTGTGGCAGACAAGACCACAATGTCATCTGCCTGTGCTATGTACATGCTGAAATCATTGTCAGCTATAACAGACCTACTGACATCAGACATGTACTGCCCCATTGCACATGACCTTTTAACAGTAAAGCCTCTGAAAGCAATTGGATAGATGATACCTTTAGCAGCACTCAGATACTCAGATATATGCCTATAAACCCTGGAACATGCACAGTGGCAGACAAGTCTACATGTGTATAGGGTATAGAGACATATATATCTTGCCCTGTGGATTGATGCCATTGCAACCCATAGGTGCCTGCTTAAAAGATATGCACAAGGTCTTTGGTAAATCAGTCCTGTCAAACAAAAAGTGTACTGTTCCAAACAAAGATTATCGGGTAATACTAATTGTTATACTAATCTGTTGCATCCACTACTGACATTTCAGTGTCATTGTTAGTCAAGCTCCCAAAACAAAGCCTCATTGAATAGAAAGCTCTGTTCTCACTCTTCAGACAGGGACACCAGGAAATCTCTTTTTCTCTGTTATTGGTCCATCTCTTGTGATGGACATGCCTTTGTCAAAGTCTCACATCTTGCCTTTTGCACAAGGTACACTGTCGGTTACCATTTGGTGCTTGCATAAAAGACCTACTAAGGTTGCCTACAGTATTTACATTCTGCATCAGTTCCTACCTACATCTTCTTCCAAATAAAATCTTGGCTGTGACAACTTTGCTCATGATGTGAATGACACATGTTTAGGGGGTCCACAGGAAAATCTAAATATCACAGTCAGTGAATATTTCCTGCTGTTATATACCCCATGTAAATCTGTCTATACTGTGAAATACATGTGTCTTTAAAAGGTTGTATCAGACAGTCTGTGGATGTCATCCTCATATAGCCAGTTACTCCCATCACCCTATTTTACAGCAGGTTAGCAGGCTCCTGTTCTATTGCAATTACTATCCCCTCCATAAACCCACCAGTTTTATGGGCATGGATACCCTACATCCCTGTATTCTCTTTGTGAGATACCTCTGAGGGCATTAAAGTTGTTGTGTATGCTTTATCAAACACAAGCCAAAGGGGTCATTATACTTGATAACTGGTCTGATGAAAGCTGAAGGTAGCCCTCTGGTTATAAGCTATGCGATATGGAAGTATTTCCTTTCCACAGTGGACACATTCTGGTCAAATAGGTCACTGTCCAGATATGTTCCTAAGTCCCAAACTACTGGGTCATCTCTTATGGGAGTATTATCATTATGGCAATTTCCTTGGGTAGTTAATTTCCCAAAGGATAGAATAATGCACTTTTTGGCATTTAGTTTTAGTTCATGACTCTGAGACTAGTTATTTATTTGTGACAGGCCTTCCTGCAGGATGGCTGAATCATTTCAGGATTCTATAGCTATCCCAAAATGGTAATCATCTGTCAACTTGGTCAACCAGAGACCCTTTTGTGTTTGCTTTTACTTCTGAGAAGTAGATGCCAGACAGGATATGTCCAAGCACAGAGTCCTGCAGAACTTGGTGACTTGCATTTTTGTGGAGGTAGCTTCCCCCCCTTGATTTTCTGTATTTATCTGTAAGCCTTTTGGCAACCCAGTGGGGGACACAGGGGTTTATTCCTAGTTTGGTGAGCTTCCTAATATGCCAGAGTGGGAGGAGTATGTCAAAAGATTTAGCCAGCTCAAGATAGGAGGTGTGTATACCCCTTCTTAACTTTATCCATTGCTTTGCTAACTTTTTCAAAGACGTTCACCAGGTTGAGAAAGTATGACTTGCCTTTGAAGAAACCAAAATGGGACTGATCCAGTGTTTGGTGGTTCCAAATGTCCTTAGTGATTAACTCCATTATAATTCTTTCCAAGGCTTAACATATGAGGATGATCAGACTTATAGATCAGTAATTACCCAGGTAAGTGGAGTGTCCTCCATTGTGCAGGGGTATGACTGTCACTGATCTCCACTGTCTCAACACAAAGCCTATGTAGTGGATGAGGTTGAGCCATGTTTATTACAGCATAGACAGAACACACTTCATGCTAATTCAAGAAACATCCTTAGATATTGTCAGAATCCAATGGTATTGTATTTTTGGCCTTAGACAGTACTTCCAGGACTTGGTCAACGAATTGTTCGAATTTTAAGAAAGTTTTTATTTTGTATATTTGAAAATGTATCTGTTAATGAGAGGGAAAGGAACTGGTCATCTTTTTTAAATTATAGAGAAACATATTGGCAAATAATGGTCAATGCCTCCCACCCCCCTGGGATTAATGATATAATTTCAATAAGTCTATTAACATTGAAATCTGTCATTATTTATTATTAATGTATTTTTTGATTATAAATACATTTTCAATTTTAGGATTTTTAATAGCTTTTTTATTTATGAGCTATTAAGTGTTTTTCTAAACATTTTATATGTTAGAAAGCAAGTTTAATATGTGAAGTGTTATTTCTACTAATTTTTTTTTAAATTTTTCAAATACATTTGAATGGATTCCATAATATTTATACATGACAACTTAAATAACTATGTAGACTATTTACATTAACCTGACACTATAACAGATCTTAATGCATGCAGTTACTTTATATGTATGTCCAATCCATTATTAGAGTGTCTAATCAATTATTGTATAGTGTCAATCAACAATAAGACTTTTCCCCAAGGGTTGTTGATAAATGGCTTTGGATAAATTCTTAGTTTTTTTTAATTTTAATTTCCAATAATGCTGTGGTCTTCAGTAGGCTGTAGAAGTCTTCCAAAGTTGGTATTGTGTTTGTATTCCATCTTCTTCTTATACACTTCCTTTAGATTGCAAGTATTTTCCTTAATAGCTACATGTCTGACCCATTCAAATGAGGACGTTCATTCACATTTAAAAGCACAAGAGCTTTGGTTAAATAAAATGATTCATTAAATAAAGCTTGTAGAAAGTTATCAATACCATTCAAAAATGGCTTAATTTTAACACAATCAAAGAAAATGTGGTTCCAATGTGCATGGTGTACATGCTTACATCTCCAACATATTCCTTTTATGGAAGAACTAATTTTACTGATTCTGTCTGGGGTTAAGAATGCTCTGTACAAGCATTTCCAATTAAAAACTTTCCAGTATTGTGTAAAGGATATATATTCCATCAATGATAAGTTATTTGTTTTAATATCTTCAGTTAACTGTATCGAGTGTCCTTTTGTTATATATTTCCAATATAAGGTTTTAGGGTGTTGTTTTATAATTTATCAATATTTAGTAACATTTTGAAATACTGTTTTCCATGTCAAAGTCATTATATATGATTTCATGTATGTATTTTGTAAATTTAGGTGTTTCTTTAAATGAAGAATTGTTAATTATTCTACTTCAATCTTGCGAATATGACAGAATACTCTGTAAAGTTAATCTTGTTGTGGAATTTTGTATGTTGTTTTTCTTTCTTGCATATCTAAAACATTTAGTTCTTTGATACATTGGAGCCAGCAAACAAATACTTTCTGTTACCAGGATTTAATAATTTCTCTATATATTTTATGTGGAAAGTTCTTTGTGACTATAAATTGTGTTAAAAGATCAAACCAGATTTTTAAATCTATATTTGCATTAATACTTTTCCTAAATGAGTCAATGTAATAATCATATGAGTTGTAGTGGGTTTAGTTATGTTATATTGCATACTAATACATATGTGCCATGGCAAATTGTTATTTGAATTTTTTTTTTTTGTAAATCAAATTCATTTATTGATATTACAGTTAGTAATTCTTTGCAATTTGCAGAGTAATTTGGACTTATCCAGTCTGAGATTATTTTAGATATCAATGCTTTTTTATGTGTTTCTATATCAGGAAAGTTTAATCCTCCCTGTTTCCATGGTTTAATATGATGTATTAAAGCTATTCTGTTTATTTTGGGAAACCATCAAAATTTTATTAGGCATGAATTTATTTTTTTATGTATATTCCTTTCTGGTAACAGTTCCATTGCCAAAGCTATATAGAGGATCTTGGGCAGTAAAACAATTTTTGTTAACTGTAGTCTATCTTCAAATGTTAATATTATTTTTTTTTCCATTTTTCCACAGAGATGTTAATTGTATTGATGATATTATTGTCCTTTTTTGAGACTAATTCATTATTATCCTGGCATAACTCTTTTTGAGACTAATTCATTATTATCCTTGCATAACTCAATTCCTAGATATTTTAAGGTAGATTCTTGTTTCCCTATGAAGTGATCCCCCTTAGTCTGCAGTTCTTTTGTTTTATTTAAAAATTTAAATTTTGATTTTGATTTATTGAAATGGAGTCCTGAAGTCATGTGAAATTTGCCAATTAATATATCTAATTCTTCTAATGTCTCTTTTGTATTAGATAATGTTAGTAATATGTCATCAGTAAATAGCATTATTTTAGAACTGAATTGTCCATAAACATCTGTTCCTTTGATTTTTATATTGTTACAAATTGAATCTGCCAATATTTCAATAGTCAGAGCAACTAGAATCGGTGACATGGGACATCCTTATTTAGTGCCTTTTGTTATATGGATAGATTCAGAGGTAAAAAGACCTAGCTTGACATATGCTAAATTATTTGTGTATATATATATATATATATATATATATATATATATATATATATATATATATATATATATATATATATTCTTTAGGAGATGAACAAAAGCTGCAGGGAATTCAAATAGCATTAGAATTTTGAATAAATAGTCCCAATTTAGGGAATCAAAGGCTTTCTCTATATCTAAGCCAATTATGAGTGTTTCTTTATTTTCTTTATTAACATAATCTATAAGAGAAATTATCCTTTTAATATTGTCATGTGTGTGTCAATGATATATAAATCCAGTCTGATCATTATTTATTGTTTTTGATAGTGGTATTTTCATTCTGTTAGTTAATATTGTCATAAATATCTTATAGTCATTATTTAATAATGATACAGGTCTATATGAAGTACAGAGGTTTGGGGATTTGTTTTCCTTTAGGACTGGTGTGATTAAGGAATATCTCCAAGAGGGTGGTATTAAAGCTTGTGACTGAATTTCTAATAGAGTTTTATGGAAGAGGGATAGTATCTTTGAAGGAAAAAGTTTATATATTTCCATAATTATGCCATCTGTACCTGGAGCTTTATTATTTTTACCCTCTTTTACCATATATGTAATTTCTTTGTTGGATATGTTGCTTGTAGATCTAGTTTTAATTTTTCTGGCATTTTTTTTATATGATAACATTTTTCATCTAGATTTAATTGATCAATATGTATATTTTCATTTTGGAAATGTTCCATATAGTGATTTCTATAGGCATCAAGAATGTCACCTATACCCAAAACATATTTCTCTTTCTTTTCATGGAAGATACTTTTAATGTTATTATCTTTTGATTGTATTTTGATACTTGTGGATAAATTATGTAGATATTTGGGAGAAGTGACCAAGGTATTAACTTTTAGATTTTCTAAAGCTACACTAGTTTTCATCTCCAAATGAGTTTGATTTTTTTTTCAGATGTTACTGACAACATTTTGGATTGTAGATCTAATAATTCAGAATCCCATTCTCTGATTTTTTATACCAAGTTAGAGTTTTACCATATATGTAAGCTTTTAATGAGTTCCATATCATTATTTTATGTATATCTGTTGGTGTAATTAATATCTAAGAAAAACTGTAATTCAGATAATAACCAGGGTTTGGACTTTTTAATTTTAGTTATATATGCTGGAATTCTGGAGTTAAAGATTAATGGTTTGTACCCATTTTAAAGTTTTAGTATCAATGAATTGTGGTCTGAAAAGGGGCAGGGAGTGATTGAGAAATTGATGATTTTAGAGTGTAAGTCATGTGCAGCAAGTTTGGGTGCCAAATCTGTGATCTTGATAGGAAAACAACAAAGATTTATCTTCTTTAAATTTGAAAGTATCTACAAGATGAAATGATTTTACCCACTTGTTTAAAGCTTTTGATACAGCAGATGTGTGCAGTGGTCTTTTATTTGTAGTTTCAGAAATATCAAATATACAGTTCAAATCTCTTCTTAATATTAAGTTGAATTTACAATTATTGGAAATGAAATCCAAGTATTTTTTAACAGTTCCTGTTCCAATGCATGGGAACTAGTATAGATTAGCAAGGGTCTATAGTCTGTTATTATATTTAACTATTACTAATGCCATAAGACCTTTTTATCTTCATACTTATAAATGGTTTCTGGAGTAATCACATTTGTTTTCCATAAAATTGTTACCCTTTTGTCTTTGTCTTATAAGTGGATTGCACCACTATCATGTATTCTTTAGGATTCCATTTGTAACTGTCATTTGTTTTGAATTGAGTTTCTTGAAGGAAGATAATTTGTGCTTTGTTCAGTTTTAAATATTTCAGTAGATTTGATCTCTTTCTAGGATTGTTTAAGCCATTTGTATTTAAAGATAATAAAGTTAAATCAATCTTAGGTTATTTAGACTACGCATTTTTTGTTTTATTGTGACTATTACACATTTTCCTCTGATAACTGTAAAGTATATTTTTGAGCTTTTAAAGGAAATTATCAGTTTTAGACTTTGAATGTTTACCAATAAAGTAATGTTTTGGTCAGGCATATGGAAAATGTTTTTGTGAAATAACAAATTTAAATTAATAAATGTAAACAAAACTAAGATCTGCACTAGCCATGGAATGAAAATCATTCCTAATCTAATGGATAAACCTAAGTCCATCTGATTATCACTCATACCTTAACAATCCAGAACATCTGAGCTCCATAAATTGAATTATTATATGGAGAATATTTGTAATAGGAATAAGCAATATTTATATTATTTTGAACAGATATATATTACTATTGTAGATTAGACAGAATTCTAATACAATATAAATGTCTACTTATTGTATAAACAATATTTACATGAAAAATAGAAGACAAGCAATTCAATTATAGTAAAGTAGGATGTATATATAAAACCCCAATAAAATATTATAGCACACAGTTATTTAACATATTCACTCTTATTGATGAAGTTTTTCAAAATGTATTACTTAATATAAATAGATGGCATTAATATCTATACCTAATGTTTATAATACAATGTATTTTACTGGATATATCAGAAGTTATATTTCATTGTTTGCCAGCATTTAAGTAATCACTTTGTTTGTTGCTAACTTACTTAAAGCATCAGGTTTGTTTTATGTGATCATTGATGAAAGTTAGTGCATTTTAATTATCAGTGCAAGCCTCTTCACCCCATTTTGTACACATACGGATTTTCATATCTGTCATTTCTTACTATAAAATGAGTGAAATTATAGGTTAAAAAAAACAAGTTCACTTATTGTGATTAATGATTACAAGTTCCCTTTCCATATTCATAAATTGCCATTTTATGGCATATCCTGAAATTTTTTAGATTTAAATGGCAACATTTTATTTTGTATAATCAGCCAAGGTTGAACTGAGTGATTATTGTCAATTTAACACTATTTGTTCAGAATGTGATTTGTTACATTATGTGACATTCCTAGTTCAGGCTTCTATTGTTTCCCTTGAACAAGTTTGTCAGTTTGATGCCATGTATGAAACATTAGTTACCTTGGTAACAGCTTAAGTATTATGTATGATCAAGATGGGTTACAAAACCACAATTCAAGTTAAAACAATTATGTGACTTATTATGCACATTTAATTATATGAGAAAATCATCATGCTTCCCCTTGATATTCAATATAGTGTAGTTATTTGAGAGAACATAAGCTGCAATGCTTATTCTTATTATTAGCTCATTCCAAGCATGTTTATACAGTCCATAAATTTTATATTTTGAGACCCTTCTAGTTTCTTATTTGTTATAGATATATTTCCATCCTTACATACACACATATCAGTACTTAAAGGACGAGCAACAATGCCCATCCCGTTTTGCCAGAATACCATTCACTTGTTCATGTGGTGTGCTTCCAGGCTATTCTTAAAATATCCAAACTAATATTTGTCCTGTTCCATTTTACCAGCCTGTTCCATGCTGTGGCTACTCTGTCAGTCAACCTCTCTACACACCTTCCATTCCCACAGATATTTCCATGAAGGAAATCTGATGACTCACTAGCACTTCTCAGCAACTCCAAACACCCCTAGAATCAGCTATCCCCATATGCCCAACATGTCCAAACAAACTCACCTCCCAGACCCCTGCAAAGGGTACTGCACAAGATCAAGTGCTCTTAGTCTTTCACAATAATTCAGGCTTCCACTCTCATGTAAGTCCTTAATGCATTTGGACCAAAATACATTTTAAATATAAAATTGCGCTTATTATTGTTTTATTTATTTATTTATTTTTAATCAAGAATCAACTTAATGAGCTAAACAAAGTGTTGGGAGACCATCAGTATTTGTATATGATGTTTAAAACAGCCCCTTTATTCAATTTTTTTAAAACCAAAAATTTCATTGTCGAGAATCATATAGTAGGTTCCTCAGAACCATTAAGCATTATCATCACTGTGTCTCCGTTACCATAGCAACCTGGGAGTGTCTGCTTCTGTTAGTGTGTCTGTGTACTGTATACAAGAGGCTTGCAATGCACCTGAAGCAAAGCTTCACTTCATTGCAAATTCAAGCCTAACTTCCTTCCCTTTCAGTGAGGCAGCAGCCAGGAAAAGAACGGAGAGCAAACAGAAAAAAAAAAAAAAACTCCCAACAAGCCACCACAACAAGAGATAACACATTCTTCCAGCCTTCCCACCTCTCACTCAGCAGATGTATAAACAAACTATTCTCTGCCAAAATATCCCAAATCACAGTTTTATCCACCCCCTTCCCCAGGGTCCAGGGTAAAACACCAAATGTCTCTTCTTAATACACAAACATCAGTAAACCTCGATCACAAGCCGCAGCCCACAGCTTCCCGAAGGCAGAAATGGCAACATACAACAGCTGCCAGACACAACTGCATCCACACACACCATGTCAGGCTTAATCAAACAGCACTCGTAGCACTGATACCTGCCATAATTGATATTAATTATGTTTAGACAGAATAATGATGACATTTGTGCTAGCTGCCAGACACAACTACATCCACGCACACCATATTAGGATTGATCAAACAGCACTCTAAGCTATGATGCCTGCTATAACTGATATTAACTATGTTTAGACAGAATATTAATTACATGTGTACTAGCTGCCAGATACAGCTTCATCAACTCACACCATATCAGGATTGATCAAACAGAACTCGTATCTGTGATACCTGCCATAATTGATATTAACTATATTTAGACAGAATAATGATGACTAGTAAAACATGTAAAGAAGGCTCTTCTGAGGTCGCTAGAATGAATTTTATTCACCACACTCCAAACAGTCCAAAAAAGACGAATGAATTACAGAATCCAAACCATAACCATAAAAGTACTTAGCGCTTTCACCCTGAATCACTTCTGGGCATCTTCAGAGTACTAATGCATTGTAACCCCTACTACCAATATAAAGATGTCATCACTAATTACACAATGCCTATAAATTAGTTAATTAATAATTAATCATAGTTTTAAAGACATATGTATAAATGCATTAAGACTATTGTTAACTTGACACAATGTTTAGATTGACACAGTGTTTAAATTGTAAAAAGCACATTTTAAAATCAATAATTTCATGGTTGTCTTACTATAGTTATAAATTACGAAGAATTAATGTTATAATGAACAACTTCATACAAAATTCAGAAAAAAATCATAAAAAATATATTGGTATTGAACTCTTGTTTAAAATAATTTGTGCACAAAAAATTGTTATGAATAACCAGAAAAATAATTATATATTTCTAAAAATTCATTTGAATTATATTGTATTTCCCTTATTGATAAAACCACCTAGATATAAAGACTCAGAAAAAAGATATATTAGTAGTAATAAAACAGTAATTAAATACAGTCAGATCTTTGTTTTTAAATACTAGAAATAGAAATGTGACCATTAATGCCAGGTGTGCAGCTTGCATTTAGTCTTAGCTGCCATAGACATTCCTTGGCTTCTAACAAGTTATCATAGTCCCCTCCTTTTTCCCAACAATTTATACCACCCCAGAACCCCATTATAAGTTTATTTGAGATGCTATGTGAATCACGAGTACGCAGAATTGTAAAAGCACCTATTAATCGGGAAGATAATCTCACCAATACATAGAGATTTTGCTTAAAAGAACTAACTACTAAGGACAAATATAGAGTTATGAAGCCCGACAAATGTGGAGGGGTGGTAGTTATGACAAAAACAGATTATATTAATAGAATGACTAACATGCTAGAAGATGATGAAACATATGAAAAAGTATCAAAATTTGAGATAAACAGGGCATATACAAAGATAGACTGGTTACTTTGTGACTATCAGATAGAAGGTATAATTGATAAATCTGAATACGAATATCTTATGGTGGAACACCCTATAACTCCGTCAATTTTTGGTATTCCAAAAACACATAAAAGTATTTTAAACCCTCCCTTTAGGCCTATTGTTTCTGCCAAGGGTTCTAAATTAAAAGCCATGGCTAGATACATTGATTATTATTGTAAGGACATTCTTAACTTATTCCCACACATCATCAAGGACGCTTGGCATTGCTTAGACAAACTAAGGATATACAATAATGTGAATAACATTGAAGATACTGTTATGATTACCATTGATGTGATAAACTTATTTTCTGTCATACCACATAAGTTGGGTTTGGATATGTTTCAAACTATTCTAGACAGTCACAGTGGACTACACACTGTTAAAAGTAGGTTACTGGTTGAGATGATGGAAATGGTTTTATTCAACAATTTTATTTACATGGAAGGTGAATATTATAGACAATGCACAGGGGTAGCAATGGGGGCCAGATGTGCCCCCATTTATGCTAATTTGGTACTAGCACAATGGGAAACTGAAAGCATTTTTTCATCCAGGTTCTGGACAAAAATATAATTTTATGTTAGATACCTGGATGATATATTAGTCTTTTGGAGAGGCAACAGGGATGAATTAAATTAATTTATAAGTTATATAGGTACTACGTTGACTTTTCTTAAATTCACAACTAAAATACACAAAGAAAAATGTGAATATCTAGATATATATATGTATTTTAAAAATCATCAAGATGAATCTAACATTTTCCGTAAACCTACATATTCTAATTCCTTTCTTCATTATGACAGCTGTCATCCATACTTTCAAAAAAAGAACCTTGTAAAGGGTCAGATGGTTAGACTGTCACATATTATTAGTGAGGACATGAATTTCATTTGTGAAATGGAGACTATTAGCAACATGTTTTTAGATAGAATCTACCCATTAAGTCTTATAAATCAAATAAAGAAGGAAGTTAAGATGAAAAGGAATACTTTATATAAACCTATTTTGAAATCTGGACTAAATAATATGTCCAAGGTGACCAATAGTACTGATATTACTAAAAGAGATGCCTTTATTTTACCATTCAACGAACACTCAGACACTATTATTCAAGTTTTTAGCGATACTTGGACAAGTGTTTTTTCCAATAAGTTTGAATACAGTGAAATACTAGGACATTTCCCAAAGGTTACATATAGTAGGGGTACCAATCTTAAAGAAACCCTGGAAAATAATAACAAAGGTCGTGCATATACTATGTCCAAAATGAGCAGATGTGGTTTTTGCAAAGTGTGTAAATTCATAAATGATGGACCCTATACTATGGTACAAGGCTATGGTAAATCTATCAAATGTCCAGGACATTGTAATTGCAATACCAGGAGGGTGGTATACCTGGCCACATGCGTTTCCTGTCCAGCATATTATGTAGGAAAAACTACTAGGAAATTAAGGGAATGCATTTTGGAACATAACAGGGATATCAAGAATAAAAAGATGGTAAATGCTCTTTATGTACATAGTACTAAATGTGAGAATTTTAAGTGTTTTATATTTTTTGTTATTGGTAGAATCCCCAATTGTTGGGAAAAAGGAGGGGACTATGATAACTTGTTAGAAGCCAAGGAATGTCTATGGCAGCTAAGACTAAATGCAAGCTGCACACCTGGCATTAATGGTCACATTTCTATTTCTAGTATTTTAAAACAAAGATCTTACTGTATTTAATTACTGTTTTATTACTACTAATATATCTTTTTTCTGAGTCTTTATATCTAGGTGGTTTTATCAATATGGGAAATACAATATAATTCAAATGAATTTTTAAAAATATATAATTATTTTTCTGGTTATTCATAACAATTTTTTGTGCACAAATTATTTTAAACAAGAGTTCAATACCAATATATTTTTTATGAATTTTGTATGAAGTTTTTCATTATAACATTAATTCTTCGTAATTTATAACTATAGTAAGACAACCATGAAATTATTGATTTTAAAATGTGCTTTTTACAATTTAAACACTGTGTCAAGCTAAACATTGTGTCAAGTTAACAATAGTCTTAATGCATTTATACATATGTCTTTAAAACTATGATTAATTATTAATTAACTAATTTATAGGTGTTGTGTAATTAGTGATGACATCTTTATATTGGTAGTAGGCGTTACAATGCATTAGTACTCTGAAGATGCCCAGAAGTGATTCAGGGTGAAAGCGCTAAGTACTTTTATGGTTATGGTTTGGATTCTGTAATTCATTTGTCTTTTTTTGGACTGTTTGGAGTGTGGTGAATAAAATTCATTCTAGCGACCTCAGAAGAGCCTTCTTTACATGTTTTACTGGTCTATATAGTTTGTGGTTATTTGAAGAATAATGATGACATTTGTACTAAGAGCTTGCTACTATTATTTAACCAAGATATACATGACAGTTCTAAATCATACTTTAACTGAAGAAGGCATTAGTATCCACGACAGTATTTTTTTCAAAATACTCTACTGTTACTGCTATTATATATGATGTTAATTTGTTAGATTTGAGTCTGAACTCTAATGAATGGTACCTTGTTGAATTAGTTAATTAATTACTTAAATTATTATAAGTAAAATCAAAGAAAAATGAACAAGATACGTATTAACTGAGTTCAAGTAGGGGAATAGAAACTTATATGTTTGTATTATATGTTGCTTTATTTGGCTTATATATAATGTAAATAGTAACCCATCATGACCTACCTTTGTTTGTTAAGAATTATTGGACTCTTTGCATATTCTGAATAAATCATTACTGTTTCTCAGTTGTTTAAGAAACCTTCCTTTTTTAAAATAAAAAAAAAGATGACAAGTGATGTACCATATCAGTTGATACTTTGAGTGATGCAGTTGTAAGAGTTATTTTTTTGGGACAGCTATCTTGGAATCAGTTTTTTGTTTCTTCTTTCTCGCATCAGTCCAAGGATTTGTTTCTTTTATTCTTTTAAAAGTAGGGGCTATCCATTCCATTTCTTCTGGGATAGACACTATGCTGTTGTTTTTGATGAATATAGTAACTACTTCTAAGTCATTAAAGATTCTCGTCTCATTGGCAAAAAGTATTTTTATCTTGGCTGGAAAGGCCAGCTAAAATTTAATGTTGTTTTGTTTCAACAGTTTTATTATTGGCCATAATTTTTTCCTTTGTTCTAGTATTTGGAAGAATAATCATTGTCAAACTGTATCAGGATTTGATTGTATTTTAAAGGTGATTTTCTCCAAGTAGATTTTAATATTATTTTTTTTTGTCCAGAAATGAAAGAAATGTTATAACTATGGATCTCGGTGGAGTATTTGTTGAGTTAGAAGCAGGTTTCCTCAGTGTTGTATGCATCCTTTCGATTCCAAATGAAAGTCCCTCTTTCAAGTCTAAAAATTTAGGAATCCAGGTTGTTAAGAATGCAATAATGTCTTCTCCTTCAATGTTTTCAGGCAGACCAAAGATCCTTATGTTGTTTCTCATTTCACTGCTTTCTAAGTCATCTATTCTGTTAAGCAGCCATGTATTCTGTTTAAGCAGAAATTCTTTTTTGAATTCTTCCTCTTTGAGTCTCCCTTCAATGTCATTTAGAGAAGTCTCTATATTTGTTATTTTTGTATGGTGTTGCTGTAATAGTTCCTTAAGAGTATCAGTCTGTTTTTGAGAATGTAATTTGAGGTTTTCTAAGTCATTTTTAAAGCCATTCATCTTCAAAGATAGTTCCTGTAAGGTAGATGTCACCGATTGCAGTTCTTTTTTCAAAGCAGCATCTGGATGAGAATTCCTTGAGTTGTTCATATTCATTGACTCCATATATCTCCACCAAAATTGATATTTATGTAGTTTAGTAGTTTATCTATAGATTTCTGATGTTCTAAACTTGAACATAATACAATTTTCCTGTATTATTATACTAATTTATAGAGCTCTCAAAATTCACTGCTCTCAGTTGGCCATCTAGGCTCTGACCCCCCTGAAGTGCCATTTCTAAGTGCTGTTTTAGGCAAGGTTGTTTAGTATGGAATTGGTGTTAGATAGGTGACTCCTTTAAGAATGGAGGAATTAACTTAATTTAATTGATTGAAGTATAAAGAGTTTGATATATAAGTAAAGTGAGGTAGTAATTGTTTTATCTGATGAATTTCCATGAAATACTAATAAAGGAACTAAAGCACTTATCGTATTTATTGTGTCCATGGTGCTAGTTATAATTAGGACCTGTTTTTTGTTTTTATTGTGGTTCAAGTTTTTTAGTGTATAGTGTCTTCTCATATATGGCAAGAATTCTCTCTTTTTGTTGTAGAGCTTATTTATATTGTGGGTCCACCAGGGAGGTTTGTTTTTAGTTTTTTTCTTGCACTTCATCCTACAAAGTACAGTGACTTCTATGCAGTTGTTGACAAGTTGTAAATAGATAACAGTGTTCATTCTATATACTTAGCAATATTTTCTGGGTTTTTTTAGGGGGTGGAATTTGAAACTGATGATGTTACTGATGTTAGTAAAAGAAAGTACTTAACTGCTTCCTTATTAAAGGATTGTATGGTGTGCAGTTGCTTCTCTTGAGCTGTTTGTTCTATTTCCAGTTTGGTTTTTGCTCCTTGTTTTTGATTTTTACTTGTGATTTGAAACTTGTCAAAATGTCACATTGAAGAAAGACACTAACAAGGACAGCTGGAGTCTCAGGCTTCAATTTTATTTCAAGGGAAACAGTTTTATGGTCTGACATGATAATTGATGATGATAATTCACAAGGAATGGAGCAGGATCCCCCTTTACTAGCAAAGATGAGGTCCAGGATACGGTTTCTTCTAATGGATACTCAGCATAGTTGTTCCAGAGCATTAGTACAGGCAAACCCCTGGACTCTTTGTACTAACAAAGTAGTGGTGATACATGTCTCCCAATAATGAAGTAGTTGTGATACATGTCTCGCAATCTATAATTGAGTAACTAAAAATCACTCAGGAAAATGGTGTTGGGTTTAATGCTGAGTAAATTCATTTCCTGTAAATAAGTATAATGGCCACCTCGGGACATAGATGTAGTTCTGCAGCAAACTATAATGCGGTAACAGACTTTTAATGAGCTGGATGTGATGGAGTGCTAAAGCATCAAGCTGTTTTACCAGCTTTGAAGTGAGTCACTTCTGGACAAGGATTAAGACAACTCCACCTTTTCTCCCAACCTGCATAATGGCTGATATGAATTTGTGCAAGACACTGTAGACTTGCACAGCCAGAGAACTGTTCATCGATTTAAACCACGTTCCAGTCACTTCCTAGACATTAATATCCTCTTGGATGAGTAGACCTTGTAGGGAAATGACTTTCTTGTTAGGCTTCTAGCATTGATATGCAGAACCTTCATATACTCCATGTCAGTAGATTTATATGGTTGACACTGGCTAAAAAGGTACTATCGGGATGGAAAATTTCTTAGCCAATATTCAGAACCCTAGTGGAGACAGATGTATACCATCACTTGCGAAGCAGCATGGCTGTCCATCTCCTCCCAGGCTGACAAATATTGCACACCTTTGAATGACAATAAAAGCTAATTTTTAAAAAAAAATTTTTTTTTGCTCATATTATGATATCATCCTTGGGAAAATTAAATGTGACCCAGTGCTAGGCTAATGCATGCTTGTACACATAGTCTGAGAGCTTTATGATATATCTCTTTTTATATAGTCCAGGGAGGTATGTATCAAGTCATTAACACCAACATGTACTATGACAGAGTTATACAGATACTTGCCATTCAATAACTTGAGTGTATGTGTGATCTGAGAGATACTGGTACCAGACAAAGCAAATGATCATCACATTTTCTGCACTCAGCCTAGTAAGAGGTACATCTATATAACATCCAATGGAGTCACCTATGACTATAATTATTAGGTTGGATAGATGCCTGCCTTATGGGCTCAGCATCCATGAGTTTAGAGCTCCTATGTGAGATGGCAGACTTTGTAGAATGAGAGTGTTTCTGAGGGAACTTAATATTTGTATTACATTTTGGTGGACTTTGTGGCTTGGGTAAATTGAACTTAAACCTAAGATATGCTGGATTATGTGTTTCATGAGGGTTGTGCTGAGGTGCATTATGTAGTGCACTGCAGAAGATCCGAACACAATAGTTGCCTGGGTGTGAGATTTTAGCTTCCATTGACATTATATATGTACATTTCTAACACTGCATTATGCTGTCTATTAGGTGATTGTCAGACAGCATGGTACGAGTCTTACATTGTCTTAATATACTCATCTCAATCAGAATGGCTACAGAAATTGTGTAAATGTGCTCATCCATGGTTTCTACAGGAATGTTTTAAGAAACCACTGATGGGAGGTAGCTGGGTTTTGTTCTAGGGTGCATAGCTGGCACTGCTTGTTGACAGAACCAGTTGGTTTAGTTATTTTAATAGACTACTAAAACTGTGAGGAATTACTTTAGATTTCTATATTGGGGGTGGGTGGGTGATATCCTAGGCTCAATTACCTCAGCCCAATATGTCCTGGTTGGGTTGTATCTGATGTACTGTAGATTCCTTTGGCTATAGATTACAGTACTGAGGTCTATTAGATTTGACAAAGCTTCTTATATAGGAAAAATGACTTGCACAGAAAATCCACTATAGGGTGAGTCTAATTGCAGCTTTGGTTCATCCCTTTTTGATGAAAGCGCTGTTTGGAGTTCCTGGAGGGCACTACAATCAATAAGCTCTTTTCTCACTATTCAAGGCTTACCATTCTTCTCAAGAGTCATGAGTAAAAGATCCTAAGCAAACACAGCTCACTGCAGGCATTAGGAGATGATCTATAGAGTAAACCAATCAAAATGGAGTAAAGTATTCAAGCTAATGGAATGGAGCTATATAACTCAGAACTAGAAGCAGATCACAGTGCTCTCACTCACTTGTATCTAAACTGCAAGCATCAGTCAAATGTGGGTTAGAACTTCAATTACTTTAGAGTTTTAATGATGGGCAGAGAAACACAGTGATTTATGTTTCTACTCTTATAGGTGAAATGCTTTTTGATGGCCTAAAACATGCTATTAAGCTTGATTTCTTTTTCACATTTTGAAATATATTAGAGTAACTAACATAAACATTGCAGCAAAAGGTGGCTGGGAAGGCAAGAAAATGTATCAAATAAAAGACGGTAAAATCAGCAGGAGATGTAGCAAACAAAGGGCACTAAGTGCTGCCCAACAGGCAATATAGAACATTAATTACAAGCTTTTAAATAGATCTTTTCGATATGCACTTTCCTACTTTTCATTGTCTATAAGCCCCCCTATAAACAGTCATAAAAAGCTATGTATCATAGGTATATCTATCTATCTATATATATATATATATATATATATATATATATATATATATATATATATATATATACATATATGTATAAAACATTCCCAGTCCAGAAAAAATTCTCTCTTGGACCACCAACTCTAATTCTAATGAAACTACAATTGGTGATGTCAACATCAACTGGCATACCTTAAACACTGACTTCCCTTCCTCAAGTATTAATCTCCATGGCTTCACTCCACTAATTGCTTCCTGTACCCATTACAACAAATCCACAAACACAGGCAGCATCCTAGATTGGATCCTAGTATCCAATCCTAGCCTGTATCAAAACCCACAAACACTCTCTGATTCTATCAACGGCCACCTCCCAACTTATATTCAAAGATTTTTCCTACATCAAGGCAGACAACACACATATAATGAATGCCACAGTCTCAACAACTTTAGTCCTAATGTATTTAACAGCTTACTCTCTGCCATAAACTGGTCCTTCCTCTTTAGCTTACTACTAGATGATGCTGTTCTAAAATTCAATTCCATATTAATAGATACTCCTAATAGCCTAGCTCCTCTCAGAAAAAAAAGAGGAAAATCCATCCATGCTCCTTGGCTATGGCACTCCCCCAAACCCTAATGCACAAAAGGGATGCTGCATGGAAAAAAATATTTAAAATCTCAATCTCCTAGCCACAAACAACTTCAGAAGTTAACAAAAAACAAGTCAACAATGACAAAAAAAAAATACTTTCAAATTTCAAATTCACCAATAAAATAAAAAAAATTCTGGGTGACCATTAACAAGATTCTTAACCCTGATTCTCCAAGCATATCATACCCTTGCCCTAATGACTCATGCTTTGCAATTGCCATAAAAAGTTCAACTCCTACTTCATAGAATTCAGTCATTATACCTCAAAACCAACACAACTCAAATCAAACTCTACCTCTTTTACCTCCCCCCAATCATGCTACTTTTTCTCTAAAGCCTGTCCTTACCTCGCTCATCAAATCTTTGCTGACTAAACTTAATTCCTGTTCCTCATCAGTAGACAATCCACCAACTTTAATCCTAAACCTTGCAGCTAATACCATAGTCTACCCAATCTCCATACTGATCAACAGGTCAGTCCATTAATCTATTGTCCCTTCTATCTGGAAACAACTCTATGTTCATAGGTTCATAGGTGTTTACCAGGCTAACAACCACAATGGCCTTTTTAAGCCTAGCCATGCATCTCAAATCTCTAACAAGTTCTTATAGCCTTGATAAATGTAAGCATGGGCCTGGGAGATGAACCATTTACAGGTTACCTGTGTCCATTAGAGACAAAGGTGCCAAACCAGGGATGAATTTCTAGTTTCCCATCCAATTGTCCAAGTTGCACTTGAATTGGGTTAGGGAGGAACTCTGCTTCACATAGATAGGGAGCCTGTCCATAGGAGGGTAGTCTCTGGGATACATGTCTATCTCTCGAGCAGGTCCTATTTAAATCACAGGCAAGGTTCAAGTCTTTAAAATGGGTAATTCTGGTGCTATTTGTTTTGTGGATATGCAGAAGGTCCATCAGAGTGGAGTCTAACAATGCCCTCTATACCAGACATAGATCTCCCTTCAAAAGCCTCTTTGAGACAGAATACAGGGATAGGGCCTTGAGGCGGTCTGCATCGTACATTTTACTTATGCCCTGTATTCTTTTAGTGAGGAAACTCTGTGGATGTTCCAATTGTTGGATATATCTGGTTAGGTTTATACCAAAGGGGGCATTGTACTTAATGATAGGTTTGATGAATGCCGAATACAGTGGAACAATGACTTTCTTGGACTTAGATGCCATACCATTGTTTATAAGTTGCACAACATAAAATGATTTCCTCACCACTGTAGACATGTGGTGGTCAAAGGCTAGATTGCTATCTATGTGTGTTCCTAAGTCCCTGAATACTGGGTCATCTCTAAGGGTTGTGTTGTCAATATAATAGTTATCAGGGATTGATGACTTCCCAAAGGATACTATTATGTATTTTTGGCATTTAGTTTTAGTCCATGGCTCTGACACCAGTTGTTTCTCTATGTTGACCCATCTTGGAGAACATTTGTGTCAGTATGAGATTCAATGACAGCTCCTAATTTGCAGTCATCTGCAAATTTAGTCAGCCAGAGACCACTGACATTGGCATTGATTTCTGAGAAGTAAATACCAAAAAGGAATGGTCCAAGGACTAATCCCTGAGTGACTCCACTTGTGACTTGCCTCTTTTGTAGAGCTGGACTCCCCAATTCTAACTTTCTGGGTCTACTGATCACATAAGCCACAGCTGTAATGGATAGTTAGGTATTGCCTTCTGGGCTGGCCTAGTAGTATGGTGTGGCACTAGCCTTATTCCCTTTCTAGTTTTCTCTTCCAGTATGTGTCATTTTCTATTCATTGACTTTGTGCAAAATGCCTCATCAGCATTTGTCTGTCCTCTATAAAAATGTGTCCATTCACTGTCCTCCCCACCTATTGCAGCCATACTGCCCCTCTCTTTTACTGAATTTACTTAAAAGATTCCATCCCTATAAAAATACCTTCACACCATTCCTATCTTATGTTTACCCTTTTACCTTTAAAACTGATTGCAGTTCTCCTACTTTCCTATCTGCCCCATTTTTACCCTAATTATATCATGAACATGGTTGTTACTTTGTCATGCAAAGCTGCGTTGGTTTAGCTGTTAGTTCCTAAGGCCAGCTCTGCTGCCTTTATTTTAGTGCAAGGCCAGTGGCTATAGGTAAATGGCATTTCATGCCTATATGTGGGATTGCAGTGACTTAGAGGTATTCTAGCCTGCCTCAGTCATAAAGTCCATCATATTAACAATGCAGTCTGCTGTAGTGTTTCTCTTGCTACATTGCACCATAATCCTGCTTATTCCTTTACTGCTTCAGGTCTGTTGCCTTATTCAGTTATTGCTCAGCATTTCGGCATTGTTCTACCTACATTTCTATTTAGCTGTTTACTGCTTCTTGCAGCAACATCCTCAGATATTAGTGCTTAAGAGGCACACAGTCCTTCTCTGTGTATCTCAGCCATAGACTAGTTTTATTTCAATAAATTTGAAGATAGAATAGTGTTTTATATGTTTAACAGTACTTGGTCTAGTGTTGTTACTGATTTGCTTGCATTGGCTTTGGTAATTAACAAATATTTAGTATCGGTTGCTGATTACATAGATGGAGTGATAAAAATGTATTACAATGAGGATATTGTATTAACAAATTCTCAACTATGAAGTTTTTATGTGTGTATGAGATGTATATGCTTTCACTCTTACTGATGGGGATTAAAAGTGTCTCAATCATCTGTACATCATCTTAAGGATATTTTGACTACATTCAGTTATCCCTTACGCGTGCGTGCCCACGCACACACACACACATACACACACACACACACACACACACACACACACACACACACACACACACACACACACACACACACACACACACAGTGAGATCTTATTTTTTTCTGTTGCTATAAATTAGGTACGTTTGCATGGAGCTGCTCACTGTGCAGTGGCAGTCTTCAGTGACCTTTACAGATGGAAATGCTTGGGCAGCAAAGTTTACCTAGGTAACTAGTATTAGGAATATAACTTGGTGAGTTACTACATAGAGTTAAGCTTAGAGCAGCTACCTTGCACATCTGACAGCACTATATCTTAGCACAACTGTATCTCTCTTTCTAGCTTTTAGCTCTTTGGGTGACCTCTGTATTGCCCAGTTCTCAAGCTATAAATGTCTACCCTAATACAGGCCCAGCCAACATGGATATGCAATTTCCAATTGTCTCTGTAGCCAGCTTGGTATATATGGGCATACCGAGTCAATGTAGCAACTGCTTCACGTTCACAGACAACCTTTTAATCCTTCAAGAAACTAACACAGTGTGCCAGAGATGTACATACACAATTTCCTAGGAAGCAAAAATCTAGCTTACACACAAGTTTGCCAAGATCACACACACTACTACACTACATCCTCCATACATAGTTTCTGCCACACAGGTATAGTATCTTATGCTGAGGCACTAAAAAGCAATATTCCCAAGCCTCAAAATCCTCCTGAGCCTATAAACAACAATGTCTATCCTCAAGAAACTAACACAGTGTGCCAGAGATGTACATACACAATTTCCTAGGAAGCAAAAATCTAGCTTACACACAAGTTTGCCAAGATCACACACACTACTACACTACATCCTCCATACATAGTTTCTGCCACACAGGTATAGTATCTTATGCTGAGGCACTAAAAAGCAATATTCCCAAGCCTCAAAATCCTCCTGAGCCTATAAACAACAATGTCTATCCTCACCCATCACTAAAGCACACATCAAAAGCAACACCAAACACCGCACATAAACATACACCCAATGTACCCCTAAGAATGAAGCCCATAAGGAAAGCAAACTCTTTTCCCAGGACACTTGCCATAGGAGACTCCTCTGTATAATACACAGATGCCCCACTCACCAGACTGGACAAGGACAAAATAATGCTTAGTTGCTTATCTGGAGCTATGATCTTCCAGGTTATGCATGCACTGAATGCACCACAGCTACACGCATAATTCTGTCACAGTCCATGTGAGTATAAATGACCTGAGGCATACCTCACTGGACTATATGAATAGGAACATTATGGATCTTTCCGAATAAATGTCTCAGTCAGGTATAAGGTTTGCACTGAGAGCAGCATTCTATTTCCACCAAGGTTTGTACCACATTATGAACAAAAAAATGGTTGACTTTAATAATTGACTTAGTTTCTGCTTTCATTCCAGGTGGATTCAATATTTGTCAGCATTGTTAACAGACTACATTGCTTTGCCTTGGATGGTCTGCACCTGTCCCTGCTGAGCTAATACTTTATCCACCCCTTTACAGCCTTTTTTAGCCAATGCCAAATTGACAAAACTTATCAACATAACAAATAAAACCCAGAGGAACCTAGAGATGTTATTGTTCAGTGTTAGGAACCTTAACTAGAAGCTCAACACCCTGCAAACCCTTCTCACTCTGGAGTCATTATCTTGATGTGATTTAAAGCTGCAGAAAGTACACTAGCAGTGCAAGGCTTCAATACCTTCCAGCCATTTAGACCATTAACAACATACACAAGTACTAAAGCTGGAGGTGTCTTGAGATAAAATAGCAAGAAGTATACTTCTAACACAGTTAAACAACATGATGCCCTGGAGTTCATCCAGATGCAAATCACCAAAGATAAACTCCTTTTACATATCCTAGCAAGCTATAGGTCACTGTGTATGCTTTAAGAAACAGATAGCTAATACCTGCTAGAAACACCCTCCATACGCCCAAATATCGAGTTCATGGGAGACTTCAGCTACCCAATTCATACCTCTCAACTCTCCAGATTTTTGCAGAATACTCAGATTTTTCCTCATATTTTGTGTCTGTTACTCATAAAATGCTGTTTTTCAGACAAATTATTGACAAATCATGGAAGCTGGTGTCAAAAAAATAATGACAGATACTTGAGTTTCAGACTTCATAACCTTCACAAAATTCATGGTAATGTAAAATATGTTTTCCTATCAACTTTCTAAGTTTGTAAGAGAATATTTAATAATTATCCCTATTTTTTTACCTTTGTCTCCTCATTATTTATGGCTTTGTTTAGAGGTATGATACCCATCTATAGACTGGGAAGCATGCACTGCCTCCAACTTGCAGACACAACATTTCCTGGACTTTGCACAAAAACCCTTGACCAGATAGTGCACACTCCAACAAGAGGTTCAAACAAACTGGACCTAGTACTCACCAATATGGAAGACTTTTGACAACATCCATATCCTGTCTTAACTGGTGAAGTTGTATCACAAAGCTGTCTCGTTTAAAATAAAAATGAGCTTAGAAACCCAACAAAACCTGTGACAGTTAGAAACTATTGTAAAGCAAACTAAATCCTTTTAAGCAACAGTTTGTCAAAATTCAATGCTCCTCTGAAGTTTGAGCTCACAGCAACCTATGGGGAATTGTTCCCAGAAACCCTACGTAAATGACTGCAGTAGAGGATGCTGAACCTACCAGAAGTAAGTCCAAAACAAACCCCTAAAACAAATCACACTGGTGGAATCCTAACCTTAACAGTGTATATAACAAAAGGAAAAATGTCATGGCCAAGTCAGTAAGAGCAACTCTCATAATGACAAGAGATCACTAATTCAATTAAACAGAAAACTAAGAGTACTAATTAAATGCACCAAGGCCAATTATGAGGTCCAGATAGCCTCTCAGTCTAAAGACAACAACAAGGCCTTGTAAAGTTATGTCCAAAATGTTAAAGATGACACACAGCTGCTTGTTGAATGGTTGGTAAATGGTATCAAATTAACTGAGCAGAGTGACACATAAAATTCAACTTTAACTACACTATCCCACTGCCTCCTTCCCTCAGCCAGTGAAATCCCTTCAAACATAACTCCCCATCTAATAACAGAAAGCAGGTCATGGCTTCCTCTTTCCCTCAGCCAGTGAACTTGCTACAAGCATAACTCCCTATCTAATAGCAGAGAGCTGGCCATGGCTTCCTCCTTCACTCAGCCAATGAAATCTCTTCAAACATAACTCCCCATCCAATAGCAGAAAGCAGGTCATGGATCCCTCCTTTTCTCAGCCAGTGATCTTCCTACAAGCATAACTCCCTATCTAATAGCAGAGAACAGGCCATAGCTCCCCCTTCCCTCAGCCAATGAAATTCCTACAAGCATAACTCCTCAGCTAACAGCAGTGAGCAGGTCATGGCTACCACCTTCCCTCAGCCAGTTTAATTACTACAAGCATAACTCCACCTAATAGCAGAGAGCAAGTCATAGCTCCCTCCTTCCCTCAGCCATTGAAATTCATACAAGCATAAATCCCCAGCTAATAGCAGAGAGCAGGTCATGACAGCCCTTGGTAAGGCCAACAACACAGCATTAATGAGAACAGATGATATCCCAAGTTGCCTCCTAAATAGCTTGAGACATGATCTATCAGGGCCACCTGAGTCACTTTTCAAATACAGCCTGAAAAGAGGCTATGTACCACATGAATGGAAGACTACAGTGGCTATTCCTTTTCACAAGAGTGGACCATCAACCAACCCCCAGAAACTACAGACCCATTAGTCTAACATGCAAGGCTATGAAATGAATTAACATGGAAATTATCAACAAAGACATTTGTACAGACACTGGTCCCATCTCAGTTTGGTTTTGTCAAAGAAAGGTCATGTCTACTTAAACTGGTAGCCTTCTTTGAGAGGGATACCAAGGCAATAGATGATAGGAAAACTGTACATACTACCTGCATTCACATGGCTAAGGTGATCAGTACAATACCACACTCAGGTGTTGTTGAGAAACGTACCGAACTAGGCATAAATCCATAGATAACTTACTGGATTGACTGCTGGCTACAGATAGCAACCAAGAAGTCAGCACCCAAGTAGTCAGGATTGGTGTGAACATCTCCACCAAGAGACTGGTTAACAGGGAGTACCTCAGAGCTCAGTGGTGTGCCTGCTCCTTTTTGGCATCTACTTATCAGAGATCAAGGCTAACGCCAAGGCCCTCTGGCTCACCAAGTCTGAAGATGACTCCAAACTGCTAATATCTTCCAAGAGGGTCTAACAAAGACAAATGACTAGTGTCAAAGCCATGGATTAAAACTCATTTCCAAGAAGTGCATTATAGTGCTTTTTGGGGCAAAAAAGTCCACCCAGGTTAATTACTCCATCCATAAGACACCTCTATGAGTTGACCCAGTAGTTAGGGATCTGGGAACATATGTAGACAGTAATTTGGCCTTTGAATAGCAGGTAGTCAAGGTAGTAAGAGAATCATTCCATGTCATGCAGCTTATAGATAAGGGTATAGCATCCAGGGACCTTACAGTACTACTTTACTGTTCCATTATCAAACCCATCATTTAGTACAATGCCCCCTTTGGTATGTACCTGGCAAGGCATATGCAACAGCTGGAATGCTCTCAGAGGATTCTCATCTAAAGAATCCAGGGCATTAACACATAGTTATATACAGATCACATTAAAGAGCTATCTCTATACTTACATCTTCTACAGGTTACTGAGAGGCAATCTATACCTGGCATATAAGGCATCCTCACATCTAGTCCTGATGGAACTTTTGCACAACTGCAAAATAAACTGCACCAGAAAAAAATAGATCCAAGGGTTTCAACTTTGCTTGCGACATAAAAAGAACATGCTGGCAAGACAGATATGTGTCTCAGAGGATCCACATGCTCTGAAATATGCTCCACATCCATATGAAGCAGTGCCCATGCCTAATTCTTTTCAAACAATGGGAAATCAAAACTTCAACACTGGTCTGGCCCTCATGCCTCTGATAGACCAAGGCAAACAATAAATATTCTTTAACTAACATATACTCCCCCCACACACACTAAATATTTATCCACCTCCTAGCATACCCCTCCAAAAAGGCACCTATGTTGCATGAAGACACAATTTGATTGGCCTGCATATCTAGGATTATAAATGCCCTTGCGTGTGCTAACCTAGTATATACTTATGAACCCATATGCACATATGCACACACTATTATACTGCATATCCAAAATCTCCTTTACATAAGAAAAACTACAAAATCTAGCATTTCCCATACCATGGTTCAAAGATTTGTAGGACTAGCATTCAATGCAAGCAATTACAGAAGGAAAATAATAAAAAAAAAAAAAGGAAGAAAAAAATGGACAAATGCAAGTATAAAAGAGTATGTTTCATCTCCCAAACCCCTGCTTACACTTATCAATGGTATGAGAACTTGTCAGAGAATTGTGATGCATAGCTAGGCTTAAAATGGCCCTTGTAGTTGTTAGCCTAATAAACACCTATGAACCTATGAACAGAAGTAGCCAAAGATTTTGCAGGTTTTGTGACAGGCTGAAGCAGAGACAGATTCACGCACAAAAGAAAAAACAAATAAGTTTGACATTTATCTTCCACTATGAGAGGTCTGAATAAGATCCTGCTTACATTCAGCAAAGCATTGGATCATGCTTCATCATGCTGCATCATAAACACATTAAATATTTTGAGTTTTTATTAATATCGTTCAGTTTCCTTTAATATTTTTGCATTCAAGAAGAGTTCCAGACCTTTTTATGAAGCAAACTTCTATTAATAGATTCTGCAACCAGTGTGTTGAATGCACGGCTTGTTAACAAGCTAATTTGCAAAGTAGGGGCAACTATATTATTTGTGTTTTAGTTTGCATTTTAAAATATAAACAATGTGACTAACTTGCAGAATATTTATGCTTCTTAAAGAAGAGCAACTGAACAGGCTAATTTAACATGGAACAATATCAGATTTATATCATATGGAGATAACATTGCTTACTATAGCAGAGCTTTGCAAAAGCAACCCATAACTATTCTCATGTGGCAAGAGGAACAGCAAGTGAAAAATGATAACATAGTTTTCACTGCTTTTAAATCTTTACTGTCGTTTTTATTTATCTAAACATGACAAAATCAACAAATTCCACTTTTATGGGAGATAAATGAGATATTTTTTATGGTAATCAACTTGCTTTGATGCTTATAAAATAGTTGTATTTATAGGTTTCAAACTGTGGGCAGTGGACTGTACATTTTATAAATATCTATAAACTCAAACATACTGCCAGTGGTTTTGGCAACACAAAAAATAAATATAAATCACTTTTAATATCTAGAACTTCATTTTATGTCAAAAGTATTAAAATGGTTTCCTCTTAGATAAAAATCCTTTATTCAATTTATGCCAGATTAAAGGCAGCATATCCTGACATCACTGCAAACTAGTAAATGTGGCATAACCTACCTACCATCACTGCAAATTGATCACAATAAATGGAAAACATTAGGCAGGGTTGAGATCTTTCATTACTCAGATGACAAAACAGCCTTGAAGACTGACATCTTCAGATATGGATTTGGTAGCTATTTCAGGAATATTCTACCATGACTGTCAATAACCATAGTGTGATTTTAACTTCTATATTGTTGCTGTGCCTGAGGTTCACAGAACATTTTAGCTGCATCATTAACATTGTGAAGATAAGAAATGAGTTAAGTAATGCTAAGTAAGAGTGCTTCATGTACTATTTTGCTTCTCTTGAAGGGTATAGTCCATTTCATCTAATAGCCTTATCAGTCATCAAGGACAAGTGACAAAAGTCCAATAATTCAAGTCACAATGCATCTTGTTTGCTATTCTTAGCCATAGGAGTATACATGTTGTGAATGAAATATGAGCTGCACTTATCAGAGCCATTTGTTTTGCGCAGGCAATTTAAGTGGTTTGAATACCACAAATTTATCATTGCACTGCTGACAAATGAAAGGATACGTTTAAAAAAAATCAGCATAAAATGTGGTAAACAATGAATTCTGAAAGTACATTCTGTCAGAGATAACTCTAGAGATCTAAATGATTCATTGTGTTAAGATGCAGAGAGATTCACAGTTTCAGAATTTGTGCTAAAAATTAAGAAATATATATTTTAACATTAATGACAGAAAAAATACATGACATCACAGTAAGAACAACGAGCTGAATTGTGTAGCATACCATTATCATATTACTATTTCCAAAAGCTCAGTCTTTCCATCATTTTGTTACAGACTATTTTATACATTTTGTGATACATTTGAAAAAATTCAGACACTTCCTTAGTATGTTAATGGTCAATATTTTGCTAATTTAATATTTTTCCCCAATGAGTTTTTCCCTTACTGCTTGCTAAACATTGAGCTTTTCCTCATCAAACCTGTGTCCATTTGTTCATTTGATGTGAAGTTTCTTCCCAGAGATTCTTTGAAGGTCCTAACCTCTCACCTTAGGTTTGTGGTGACCTATGTAATCTATTTACCTCCATCATTTCATATGTACTTCTCTTCATGTCCAATAAGATTTATTATCACTGGTTTGGTCAGCAATATATATAGCCCCCCTACACTAGCCCCCACCTGCTCAATACTTTCCCTGCCATCTGGAATCTGTTGATCCAGGAGTGGTAGCATTAACTAGCTAGGACTCACTAGTCCCTCCAGAATGGACATACTCATTCCCCCAACTGTGCCATCCAGTGCCTGGACCACCAGTCAAACCCAAGGGTCTTGATTCATCTTTATCCCTATATGTCACTGGTGTAACCATAGTCAAGCATACCAGGCTTAATACTAGATCAACATTTTTCATGTATTTTTTTAATCAGTGCTCCTTGTTTCAAAGATAAATTGTGGTTTCTGAAACTTGGCAACATTAGTGGCAGTACTCAGTGTTCCATCCACAAAATGTTTTTTTACCACATAGCGAGTTCCAGCTGCAGGACATAACTGCTCCTGTGGAAGAAAACATTTCACAACATAAACCCATTTATTTGCCAAATAATAATTTAAAAAATAAAAGAAAAACAACCATGAAATGAGACTGCAACCTCTGTTCCAATTCAGTCTCAAATAAAACACTACATAAATGGTTTCTAAAATGCACTTCTGTGCTTTAATTTGTTTGAATATTTGATGGGTAGTCTAATACTGCATTAGATTGGAAAATATATATATTTTAATTTGAGTTTAATATGGGTGCAAAAAGGTATGTCAGAAAAACAGTGCCATATTTCTGTATTTAAAATAGTGGTACTTTTAGAATGTTATGTCCTCTGTAGAGTATTATTCTGTTGTTTTTATTATTTTTATTGAGAATTCTGAAATATTAATTAAAACATTGCGTTTGACACAAGGATTAGAAAAATTACAAGCTTTATTTTTTTTCACATTTATTGCACAACGAGCTATACATTTTTAATATTTGTTTATATTTAGAGTGATCTGATGCATAGAAACAGCACTTTCCCAATGATGTGCCTTTTGAGACTTTACAGTTATAATTTCAAAGTCCTTTTTCATGAATTCATGGTTACATCTGCTGGAATCCTACATATTAACTTTATAACTCCTGATGTGAACATTTCTAGCTAAACTACCCACCACATGCTTACTTCTCAACTTTGATGATCAAGAATTTTGCACAAAGTCAAAAAAACTGAGAGCCCAAAACTAGGGACATTTTTAAATATTACTGTAATGCATTTAAATAGCTGTGGTGGTGGTGCTGCGGTAGCATTGTCGCCTCACAGTAAGACGGTGTCCTGTTCGATTCTTAGCTAGAGCGTCTTCTGTGTAGAGGCATGCGTGAATGGGCGTACCTTTGTTGAAGGTTGTGCATCAGGGCTGGCAACTCGGCACGTAAAAATCTACTGCTAATCATTAGAGGACCGGAGTTCCGCTGTGGCGACCCCTAACCGGGAAAAGCTGAAAGACACAGCAACTGTAATGCATTTAAATATAACAGAATATCAGGTTTTCCTTCAAGGTGCATTTCTTGAACAACAGGACTTATGAAGCTCTAACGACTGACATTGTTGACTGACTGTAAGCCTCAGTGATTTACTAGAAAAATCAAACATTTTATAAGGAACAAGTTAAAAATATGAAGCAAAACCAGGGATATTTTGAAAAATTCTACACAGTTTATTGGTATCAGACATCACCATTTTAGACTCATCTTGTACCTTCAATGTGTTCAAAACAGAGAAGAGAAAAGGTTGATACTTAGCTGCATTAGTTCTTTGAGTTTTTTCATTGCACAAAGTTTTCCAATGTGCAGATTCCTCGGTCAGCTGGGAAAATCTCAGATTTGCACTAACTTACTCTTCGATATTAATTCACTGTCACAATAACAAAATTAGATGCATTAGTATGAAAAAGGTACAGACCATGAAGTCATTAAGGCCAAGGCCATACACTCAGCAAATAGCACTATTAATTGACAAATTAATTAAAGCTTACAAAAGTAAATTAATAAAATTACAAATGTAATTTCAGAAAATGTGGTGTGGCTGAAAAGTTTGAAGGAAAAATCAGACTGCTACTGGCACGTTGAATATATTTGTAATGAAATACTTAAGGTAAAACATGTGCTGGCCTTTGATGTTGTCTGTACAATTCAATTCAGTGACATTAAATATGTACAGAACAGCAGCCCTAACAGCAGTTGAAAAGCAGAAAATAAATTAAATATCACAGTAATCCTTCACAGTAAATGAAAATTAACAATACCAGTGTAAAATTGCACTTAAAATATTTTTTTTAGCCTTGCATGGCTTCAAATGGTTGTAGAATCTTTCAAAGTCTCTGGCACCATCACCTAATGATGAACAGCTCTGGATACATTTACCAAAGTATAATTAAAAAGTAACAAGTATGAAATGAGACTTTTAAGATGGTTGAAACAATTGAGATTTAGACTGCTGATGCAGCATACACATGCATATTTGATATGAGAAAATAAATCTACGTGCAGCCTCTGTTCCAATTCAGTCTCCAATAAAATACAAAATATACACGGTTTCAAAAATGCACTTCTGTGTTTTGATTTGTTTGAAAACTAGATAGGTAGTACTGTTACTGTATAACATTTGAAAAAAAAAATTTAATTTGAGTTCAATATAGATGCAAAATGGTATGGCAGAGAACAGTGCCATGTTTCTTATTTAAATTGTAATTTTAGAATGTTATGTCCACTATAGACCATTCTTTTGTTAAATGTATCATTTTCATTGATAATTCTGAAATATTCATTAAAATTGGTTATATATGACACAAGGATGACAAAGATTACAAACTTTAATTTTTTTCACATTTGGTGCACAAAAGGCTATAATTTTACAATTTGTTTATATTTAGTTGCCCAACCTACATGTTTGACTCATACTAATAGCACTTTCACAATGATGTGCCTTTTGAGACTTTTACAGTTATCATTTCAAAGTACTTACAGGTTTATCTTTTTGATGAATTTCATGGTTCCAACTGCTAGAACCCTACATATTAACTTTGTAAGTCCTGATTTGAATATTTCCAGCTAAAGTACTTATAAGATGCATATTTCTCAACTTTGTTGATAAAGAATTCTGTACAAAGTCAAAATTGATGAGGGCCCTAAACCAGATACAATTTTAAAAATTACTGTAATGCACTTACAATATAATCGAATATCAAAAACTGAAGAAATGCGCACAGACTGGGATGTAAACAAAAATGAGTAGAAACTGAAGAAATTTACACAGACTGGGATGGAAACAAAAATGAGAAGAAACTGAAGGTTGCTCTTCTCTCTGTGCATATGGTCTGATGAAGCAAAAATGAAAGTTCTTACCTATTTTGTTTGGTAATAAAACAAGAAGTTATGTACTCACCATAACGTTCGATGTATGTAGTCCATCTCGCCATACATTCTTACCCGTGGGTTTGGAGCCGAATGTTGGCTCTGATTCAGCCAAAACTTTTCTAGCTCGAAGTCTTTCTATTGGCTGGGCTAAGACAGTATCCCATGCTGCACTGCTCTATATCCCCGGATCTAGTTTGCTGCGAACATCAGCACTTATTCTCCATGCATAACAACACCCAAGGAAAGGAAGAACAAATCAAGAATGAAGGGAGCTCTGAAACCAGACCTAAACTCCAGATTCTCCAGGAGGGGGGAAGGGGGGGGTAAGTAAGAATGTGAGGCAAGATGGACTACATACATCAAATTTTATGGTGAGTACATAATTTCTTGATGTTATGTAGTCCAATCTCGCCTACATTCTTACCCGTGGGACAGCGTCCCTAGCACCTAAATCCTGGGAGGCTCAGTGGAAAATACTCCTGAGCACTGTGGAACCAAAGGAAGACCTTCCCCTAGATACCACATCCAACTTGTAATGAGTAACAAAGGTGTGAGGAGATGCCCAAGTAGCTGCAGCACAAATATCATCCATAGACAATCTGGCCTGATAGGCTGTAGATGTAGATACAGACTGAGTAGAGTGTGCCTTCACTGGGAACAGTAAATCTTTACCCCCTGAGGAATAAATGAAAGAAATGCAACTGGAGATCCATCTGGACAGTGTGACTTTGGAGACAGGAGACCCAATTCTGTTTTCTGAAAAGGAAACAAACAACTGATCCGATTTTCTGAGGTCTTTGGTTCTGTGCAGATAAAAATGTAATTGTCTATGTACATCCAACTGATGAAATTTAAATTCTGCCTTGTTTGAGAACTGAGGAAAAAACACTGGCAACTCAATAGATTGATTAAGGTTACTGATTGATGCCACTTTGGGAAGAAAGGAAGGGTTGGGTCTGAGAGAAACCCTGTCCTTATGAAAAATCAAATAAGGGGGGTTGATTGATAAGGCTTGAAGCTCTGAAACACGTCTGGCTGACGTGATGGCTACTAAAAAGACAGTCGTCCAAGTTAAGAATTTTAAATCGCAAGTGGCTGCAGGCTCAAAGGGGGATGAAGTAAGAGCCTGTAGAACAAAGTTTAAATCCCAAGGCATGACAGGTTCCGATACCAGAGGACGAAGTAACAGAGTGCCCTTCAGAAAAGCCTTACAGAGTCTATGAGCCATCAGACTAGGTTCGTTTGTGACATGAAAGGTAGAAATCGCCACCAATTGGACTTTGATGGCTGTGGCCGCAGAACCCTGGTTAAACAGCATCAACAAGAAGAACTCCAGTACAGATAAAATTCGAGCCGTGTAAGGGTCAATCTTTTGGGTATGAGCCCAGATTGAAAACCTCTTCCATTTACTGTAGTAAATCTTTCTGGTGGAGGACTTCTGAGAGGAAGATAAAATATGAACCACCTCCAGTGAAAAATGATGAAACCTAACTAATGATGGATGTGGAGTAGCCAGGCTGTCAACCAGAGGGTCCGAAGAGAGGGATAGAGCTGCCCTGATATGTGTGTCAGTAAGTCTGGTTTTGGGTCCAGAATCCAAGGAGCGTCCATGAGATAGGGATGGAGAAAGGGGAACCAAATTTGACAAGGCCAGTGTGGAGCAATCAGAATAATTCTGCTTCCCAAGGCTTGCACTTTCTGAATAACCTTTGACACCAAGGGAAATGGAGGGAAGGCATATAGTAGACCGGAGGGCCAATCGTGGACTAGAGTGTCCCTGGGTGACTCCCCCTGAGGTGGGATCAATGTGAAGTAGCTGCTGCATTTGGCATTGAGGGGGCTGGCAAAGAGGTCACAGCAAGGCTGACCTCACATGCGGAAGATCTGTTCCGCAACTTGACAGTTCAGGGACCACTTGTAAGGCATCAGAATAGCTCTGCTTAGCCTGTCTGCAATCACACTGGACTTCCCCGGAATGTGCATTGCCACCAGAAAACATTGGGCAGACACTGCCCACTGCCACACTCGCATGGCCTCTCTGCAAAAGGGATAGGACTTGGTTCCTCCCTGCTTGTTCAGATACCACACCACTGACATATTGTCTCAATGGATTGCAATAGTCCCAATAGGAAGAAAGCTCTGATGTGCTTGTAATGCTAGTAACAAAGCTCTCATCTCCAGGACATTGATATGCAGCTGCATCTTGTGCTCTTGCCACGTGCCTTGGACTGTCCTGCCTAGATAATGTCCCCCACCCCATCTGGGAGGCATCTGTGGTCACCGTGGTAATCGGGGATGCAGGAATGAAGGGCTTTCAACCAAGATCCTGTTTGCACCTGTCCGTGAGTAGAATAGGGTAAGAATATGGAAGATGTTGGAGAGACCACTGGGTAAAATGTAGCCACTGAAGGTGTCTCATATGTAACCTCACCAGAGGGACTAACATAATCGTTGCAGCCATTATCCCTAATAGTTGGAGGACCCATCTTGCCTTTGCTCTTCTCAGGGGAAGCAAGGCATGAACTTGTTGTTGTAGGACTCTGATTCTTTCCTGTGGTAGAAATGCCCACATGAGGGTGGTGTCTAGTTCTGCGCCTATAAAAGTGACACGCTGTGAGGGCAACAAGGCAGATTTTTCCCAGTTCAATATGATGCCTAGCTGTTGACATAGGTTTATAGTAGCGTTCCTGGTCTGAATTAGTAGATGCCTGGTGGTGGCAGTAAAGAGCCAGTCATCCAGCTATGGAAACACTTGCAATCCCTGATGTCCCAAGTGAGCAGTCACCACTGCCATGCATTTAGTAAACACCCTGGGTGCTGTGCTGAGACCAAAGGGCAGGGCTCAAAACTGAAAATGACTGGCCCCCAGCCAGAAGCTTAGGTGACTTCTGGATGCCCTGTCCATCTTGATGTGGTAGTAAGCATCCTTGAGGTCAATGGAGCACATCCACACTTCTTTTCCCAACAATGGGAGAATAGACTGCAATGTGACCATTTGGAACTTGGACTTTTGCACGTGGGTGTTTAATTGGCTGAGATCTAATATGGGTCGCAGGTCCCCTGTCCTTTTTGGCACCAAAAAGAATCTTGAGTAAGTCCCTAATCTGATCTGGTCTGAGGGGACATGTTGGATGTATCCCTTTTCTAGCAGCTTTGAAACTTTTGAAGCTGTGTAATCTCTTTGACTGGGGGAACATCTGGGATTTTCTTCATTGGAGGGGGATCTGATGAGAAGGGGATGACATATCCTCTGGAAATTATTTGTAGAACCCATTGGTCCTGGGTGATGTGTTGTCAGGCCTCCAGGTATAATGAGATTCAACCCCCGACTGGCTCTGGAAATGCATAGTCAGGCCTCCCATCAGGAGCGGCGGTAGGGAGAACCACAAAAGGAATCACAGTCTCCCGCATTGCGGGGGCCTCCTCTGCCTCTAGGGCAGCGTCTCCCTGAATAACCACCCCCTCCTCTGCCTCTGGTGGGGGGCTCACCTTGTGCACCAGGAAAAAACCTCTGTGATTTTTATGAACCATATTTTGCCACCCCTCTAGGCCTTGGGATAAGGCCTAGAGGGAAGGGAAAAATGGACTCCTACAGCAGCAGACAGAGTTTTTCCCTCCTGCTTGCACCTGGTGAGGGTGTCTTTCACTTTGGTTCCCAACAAAGAGGAACCATCAAAAGGGGCGTCAGTGAATGAAGACTTGAAGGCCTCCATGAAATGACAAAGGCACATCCAGGCCTGTCTCCTAAGAGCAACTCCTGAACTCGCTGCCCTACTCGCTCCATCAGCTGTATATGAGATCAGCCTCATGGAGGAGTTAACGATGGAAATGAGGGTAGACATCTGAGCGTTAACCCTCTGGGTCACCACCTCAGGAACGTTACCTCTCTGGAGCCGTGTAATGTGAGATAAATAATTCAGTGACCGTAAGGTAAAGGTCACTGAAGAAAGGGTACACTACCCATACCAGTCCATGGTCCTAGACTCCTTGTTAGGAGGATAGATGGTGGAAGAAGTCTCGGCTAATTCCTTCTGAGTGGCCGCTGCCACCACCATGGTATCCACAGGGACTCCCTTGGACAGAAATTCCTTATCAGGGGGAGCAGACAAAAATGTATTGGGTCTCCTTTGGACTGGTTCCACAGAGTCAGGGGTCTCCCATACCCTTCGACAGACCAAATCCAGAAGCTTGTCGAAGGGCGGAGATAACCAGGAGGCAGAGGGCTGAGCACCAAAGGCCTTCAGGAAGACCGACTCCTCCTCGGAGGGGGCTTTAGATGGCCAGTCATTTCTTTGTTTCAAAATCTCTAGGATGTCAGAAAAAGAAACATCCTCAGAGGACGACTTGGGGGACCCCTCTGATTCCTTGAGGTCGGTGTCTGATGTGAGAGACTCATCCTGGGAATCTATGTGCTTCCTCCTGCACATCTTCTTTCTGGGTGGCTCCTCAGGCAAGGACTCTGAGGGGCCCTCAGAAATGTGGGGACCACTCATGGGGGTACCCTGAGGCCTTGAGGCTCCACTGTCTGGAGATAGATGGTAATCAGAGACCTGTACCGGTGTAGTAGGGGACAGAGTGAGTGACCTGCATGATGCCACTAATGACCTGGCCAGCACACTCCGCATGGCCTAAAAGGCCCGTCCCCCTGAGTCTGAGGAGTGACCAGCCTCCGAAACTATGGCAGGAGTCAGACTTCCCTGCGCTGAAGCATCGAGAGAGAGACTAGGAACCAAAAGATGTCCCAAAGCCTCTCCCTTGGGTCCGACCGAAGAATCCTGAGTCCTGAATCCCGTGGATGGCCCCGATGGGGTCGGAGCTGACATCAGCACCAATAAGCCAGGAGGGGCTGTCGGAACCAACCTAAGGACATCACACGGAGCCGAGCACTCCGACTCTGAAAGCTGAGATACGCTCGGAGGAGGAAGCATCAAAGCAGTTTGAAGGATGGGCTCCGGAGCCGACTGGGTTGGAGCCGAGAATAATTTTGCCAAAACCGGTGACTGAAGGAGTCTCTGCACCACTCTATCGATGTCAACATCTGATAAGGTCCTGGAGGATTTGGAGGATAGAGAGGGACATTGTGACCTCCTCTCCAAAGGGGACCTGCGAGGAGGTGATGCTGGCCTAATGCTAGGTGATCGGCTCTGAATAGGTTCCAAAATTATCGGAGTCGATACCAGTTCCATAACCACAGACACTTCCTGCAGCCCCAAGGACAATACAGCTGAGGATGTCAAAGCAGAATTTGCTATTTTCTCTGGTGGCTCCGAGGAGACTGATGGAGCCAGAGAACTCTTTTTAGATTTGAAGATTTTGTCTTGGAGTTGGAAGCAGTTTCCAGACTCTCCTCGAAGGAGGGTTTCAGAAGTCCCTTCAAAATCAACTTATTCTTCCTTTCCTGAAGAACTCTCGGACTAAATGCATGACAGAAACTGCATGACTCCTGGAGATGGGTTGCTCCCAGACAATACACACAAACAGAATGTCCGTCGGTAATGGACATCTTATAGCTGTACCTTGAGCATTTCTTGAAGTCCGAGGGCTTGTGCTCCTTAGAATCTTTGGACATAGTTAGCTACAACAAAGCACCAAAGACAACAATAACTGACAACAGTACCAACAATAAAACAGTCACAAGGTGGAAAAAACACTATCACACACGAGAACCTCAAGATCTCTAACTAAAACGATCCTTTGGCAAAACACAGGAGGGGAAGACTAAAACCTCTAATTTAAACAGTTTTAGACCTATAAAAAGAAATAACACAAGGAAGCAAAGGACAGACTTGGTCCTCTAACTGAAAAAGGCCTAGCCTGTTGAAACAGCTAATGGGAGAAAAAATGACCAAACATAAACTTTTTCAAAATACAAGACCAGAACAGACAATAGCTATTAAAATAGCTTTTTGTTTGCAACCAATTCTCTAATAATGAAGAAAAAAGGGTACTTAGCCACAGCCAAGAACGAGACCACGTCCAAGCTACACGAGTGGCAAACGAGATCTGGGGATATAGAGCAGTGCAGCATGGGATACTGTCTTAGCCCAGCCAATAGAAAGACTTTGAGCTAGAAAAGTTTTGGCTGAGTCGGAGCCGACATTCGGCTCCAAACCCACGGGTAAGAATGTAGGCAAGATTGGACTACATAACATCTAGTTTTTATCTTCAGCTAGTGTGTTATTCCATTGGTCATTTTGTTTTGCATAATAGAATATCAGGTTTTCTATCAAGGTGCATTTTTTTAACAATTAGTCATAGCTCTATGATTAAGATTGTTAACTGACTGTAGGCATCAGTGAATTACCAGGGAAATCAAACATTTTATGAGGACCATGGTAAAAATATGAAGCAAAATCAATGACATTCTGAAAACTTCTAGGCAATTTAGAAGTATGAAACATCACTGTTTCATACTTATCTTGCATATTCAAAGGGCGAATGACACTGCATATAGCTCTTGAATGTAATTTTTATGGTAAAACAGATTTCAAAGGAAATGTCTCTGAGAGATGTAGTAAGCTAAGAGATGCGGTTTTTTTGATTGTGCCATATCAAGTCTGTAATGGTATTCACTCTCTGGTTCCATGGATGGAAGGCCATAGTAACATCTGCAGCACACCTCTATTAAGTGGGCAGTGCTATACTGTGTTGTTTGGTCTCGTCAGTGGTTCAGTTATTTTGTTATGTTTTTGTTTTTTACATCTCTCTGTTTGCCTGTCTCTCTATCTCTCTCTCTCTCTCTCTCTCTCTCTCTCTCAGAAAATTAGATCAGGAGAAGAGGCATGCCTTAAAGAAAAACTGATGCATTTGGAAATGTTGTCTATATATAAAGGGTACTAATACATAAGAAGACCAGTGAATTAACTTGCAGTTCTAAGGAATTAAACATATGATAATTTTTGCCATCAAGGGTGTCTGTGAATAATACAGCAGCTTAGCTTTTCTGCAGATGTCTGGACCATATTGTAGTGCATTTCCTGATATGTTTAGACATCATAAACATCTCTTCAGTAGTTTGAACACATGCTACACTATATATCATGATTTTCTATGAGCAAAATTATAGGCCATTTTGTACATAGTCTGGGGTTTGACTATGGGGTCAACAAATATGGCTTTAAGGGATATGTGACTTCTTCTGCAACACATAGGAAACAGTCTACATTTCTGACCTGCTCCCAAGTTGTATGGTTCCTGTACGAGTAAACAAGTCTATTGCAATGTGTGTGCTTCCATAACCCAGTTGACCCTCTGCGAAATCCCCTTGCAGCAACCTCTGTTATTGGCAGAATGAGTGCCAAATGTGTGAATTACATGAACATTATAAACTACCAGGAAGTTCAGGCAGTGGAAGACCTTACTGAAGCATTACTAGCTCTCTTGAACTACTTGGACCTTGACCCAGAACAAAGAAAAATGACCTATTGCATTTCTATGCTTCTTCTCTAAGCATCAGTTCTGTCTTATACACCCCAAATCTCACCTTTTTTTGTGCTGGTTCTCCCCTCTACTGTCTTGTTAAATTAGATTTGCCTCTAATCTAGCCAGCTATTCTGCCATAATGCAATCTGTTGCCACCACCTTTTCAACTCAAAAGTTAAAAAAAAGTCAAGTTTTGCTTTCTGATCTAGAGTTCCTAATTTTAGGAGCAACCAGCCGGTAGCCCAGTCCATTGTTCTTTCACTCTACACATGTTGAAGAGCAAAAAAGTAATAAAGAACCCCTGACCATTTCAAGATAAATGTAAGAGGCAAGGCAAGTCTTCTAATTCCATTTGAAAAGCATACAAAAAGCTAATATCTTTTTAATTTTAAATATGGAGATTTAAACTGCTTCAATTAGGAACACAAATGCAATACCTTCATTTACTATTGAATGATGTTAATGCACTGAAAACTCGATAATGCCCCCTAACAGTTTTTCCTGAAAGCAGCTGCTCCTTTCTCCCTACTCTGGCTGTCCTTATGATACCCCATTCATGTGCTGTTACATAATGTTACAGAGCAGATGTATAATTCATGAGACAGACGTGTTACATAATGTTACACAGCAGATGTACAATTCATGAGGAAGACACGTGTTACCTAATGTTACAGAACAGATGTACAATTCATGAGGCAGACATGTTACATAATGTTACAGAGCAGATGTACATTTCATGAGGCAGACACGTGTTACATAATGTTACAGAGCAGATGTACAATTCATGAGGCAGACACGTGTTACATAATGTTACAGAGTAGATGTACAATTCATGAGGCAGCCACATGTTACATAGTGCTACAGAGTAGATGTACAAATCATGAGGCAGACACGTGTTACATAATGTTACAGAGCAGATGTACAATTCATGAGGCAGACATGTTACATAATGTTACAGAGCAGATGTACATTTCATGAGGCAGACACGTGTTACATAATGTTACAGAGCAGATGTGCAATTCATGAGACAGATACATGTTATATGCCTATTGTGCTATCTGTAGTTCGGTGAATCTTCCCTGTAGCTAATATAATTAAGATTACACACAGCATAGTATACAAGGGGATTGGCCTACAACACATCAGCTTTGATTTTGTTTGTGTGAGATGTCTAGCTATGTCCATTATAGTCTCATTTTCTACGCAGAAATAGTCCAAAATCTGTCAGTCTGTGAACCAAAGGTATGTCAAATGGTGTCTGTACCTCCTTCATTGGCTCAGATGACTGTGCAGCACAGCATTTTGGCCATCATCTCTGACAACAGATGCTAACACATGTTACTGTACTACTGCTGTTTCTACTCCAAACATCACTCCTGTCACTAATACCACAAATCTCAGCATACAAATTTGGCATGCATTGCAGCACAACATATACATATTATGTGGTTCTGAATGGGCCTGCCATTTTGCATGTTGTTATTTGCATAATCCTCTGGCTCATTTGAATGGGGCTTCTGATTTACATGTAATTTTGCAGTCATTAGCATGCATTACATATCACACATTTTTCATCTTCGTGACCACACCAGCTGTGTTTTGGAATCATCCCTATTCTGTACGTTGCTGCTACATGCACTAATTTATGCAGCACAGCACATTACACAGTTAAGAATCCCAGGCATTAGTTTATCTGTACCACACAGTTTATTTATTTATTTTTTTCTATCCAAGAATTAAAGCCGAAAAAGGAGGAAATCTATCAGATTAGCTTTGAGCTCTGCACAAAATTAACATTTTTGAAGTTATTTAGTTTGTGACTTCAGGAAATGAAAACGTAAATTCTATGCAGTGTTTTATAATGGGGACTGCAGCTACCATGAAAAAATGCAACTTGACATTATAAGTATTACTTCAATCACAGGTGTTCTGATCTGAATGGACTACAAGAACATCCAGGCAATAAGTACAATGTTTGTTGCTGTTAGAGATGTGTTGTTCAGTTCTTCTGGCCAAACTAAGAGTTATATGAAGAAATAAGAACTATTTTAATTTTTATTTTTTGTATTTTCTCAATGCTTGTGCATTTGTTATTGTTGATGCATGGAATAGCCTTCCCTCATTTATTACTGAACTGGACTGCCTTAAGGCTGTTAAAGCTGCACTAAAAACCCACTTTTTCCAAAATCCAAGCTGTATATGTGAAAAATAATGTAAGCCCCTAACCCCAAAACATATTATACCAATAACTTGCTTTTGACGGGTCTATATCAGAATGTCGAACTCTTAGGTTGTCGAATGCCTAAACGTCGACACTAAAATGTCAAACGCTCAAAACAGCGACCGGCCAATTATGCAAATGTTTTCCCTGTGAAAAAATTTGTTTGGCCAACAAAAAAAAACATACTTTAAATACCCTAATCAAGTAGGGGGCTTCTCCCACCACACCCCTCCTAACTAAATATATCAACTCCAAGATTGCTCTACATTGGGGAAAAAGACAAATCCTCAATGATGGCCAAGCGGTTTTGAGCATTGTCATTTAGGTGTCAACATTTAGTCGTTCGACAATCTAAACATTCAATAATGTAATAGGAACCCTCTTTCTACCATTTCTGATTTTAATCTCCTCCTCTGACTGGAATTGCTATTTCCTTCCACCAGTGATAGGCATGATTGTACTAAACCCATTCACTACAATCACATGGTTTGAAAGTATGATATAGTTTACTAAAATCTATTATTATTTCTGCTACTAAAAGTATATTATTTGTTCATTACATATGCATCCATTTTCAACCCTGTACTTTGCCTTTGTACTTGTGCTTGTATATTAATTGTATAATATTTTGTTTGCTATATTTGTTTTAACCGTGGAGCTGTTCTTCCCGGGCCACCACTGAAAATGGGCTTCTAACCCAGTGGACTTTTCTAGTCAACAAATGTCAATAAATAAATAAATAAATAAAATAAATAGAAATTACTAGTCTGGATATGTACAAACATATTTCACAGTGTAATTACTAGAGGTATACACCTAAAACAACTATATTCCTAGTAACTGTTCAAAATACCAGTCCAGTTGTGTCAGGCTGTTGATCAAGCATTTGTGTTTGATTACTTGCCATTCAATGTTTTTTTTTGATATATGAAAATATATCCATATATCTATATCTATATCTATATCTATATCTATATCTATATCTATATCTATATATCTATATCTATATCTATAGCTATGGCTATAGCTATAGCTATAGTTATTAATCTATCTATGTGTACATAAATGTATCTATATCTATCTCTCTCTCTCTATGTATATATATATATATATATATATATATATATATATATATATATATATATATATATACATATATATATATATATATATATATATATATATATATATATTTATATGTATACAGGGATCTACTTCATATGGTTAAAAGACCATAAAACTGAAACTGCTTTAGCCGAGACAACAATACTGAAACTAAAAATGCCAAACACAGTACTTTTTCCTATGGAAAGTAAACACTTGCCCAAAACTACATTACAGCAAACTGAACTATTTGAAACCCACCTAGGTGGGGGACTGTACTGTCCTCACCTCCCAACTATATATATATATATATATATATATATATATATATATATATGTATATATATATATATATATATATATATATATATATATATATGTATATGTATATATATATATATATATATATCTATCTATATATATGTATATATATATCTATATATATATATATATATATATATATATATATATATATATATATATATATATATATATACATATATATATACTAACACACGATTGCATTAAAGTCGGGGAAAGTGCATATTTCCCCATTTGGGCAAGTGTTTATTTATGCATGTATAGTTACGTGTGTGTGTGTGTGTGTGTGTGTGTGTGTGTGTGTGTGTGTGTGTGTGTGTGTGTGTGTGTGTGTGTATATATGTATATATATATATATATATATATATATATATATATATATATATATATCTATCTATCTTACCAACGTAAGTGAACATACCATCACACGTATATGCGGACACACACACACACACACACACACACACACACACACACACACACACACACACACACATATATTATATATAAATATGGATTTATGTCAGATTATTGAAGTTCCAAAACTTCCAAATTCATATGGCCAAGACCATATGATTGAAGTTTCGGATCTTTGAACATTAAAATACACAAAAATAAAAAATAAAAACACAGAAACATTCTATTTTTAAAATGTTTGCATGGGGGAAAGTCCCCCTACACCCCCCACACCCCCACAAATTAAATATACCAACTCTGAGATTGCACTACATTGGGGAATAGGGTAAATTTCCCATTCTATTCTGTACTGCGATGTCCATTCAAAATGTTCGAAGTTTCAAAACTTGGATCATATGGTCCATACCATATAACTTTCCAAGTTTTGAAACTTTGATGATCTGATATGGACCTATAGATATATATATATATATATATATATATATATATATATATATATATACACACATATATAGACATATTAGATAGGTAGATAGGTAGATATATATCTATGTCTATCTATCTGTCTATCTACATATATATATATATATATATATATATATATATATATATATATATATATATAGATATGTATATATATATATATAAACATATTGCAAGTAACTTTCACAGAAGTAAGTTGTTTGGCACCTAGTTATATGCTTCTATAATCTCTAGTGTTTTTTCGTTGAAGTAAGTTGTTTGGTACCTAATTACATGTTTCTGTAATCTATAGTGTTATTTCACAAATGTAAGTTATTTGGCACCTAGTTGCATGTTTTTATAGTCTATAGTTTTATCTCATGGAGTAAGTGCAATGAATGCAGCCAAGACAAGGAAAAGGATTTCTATTTTTAATTAATATGTTCACTTCATCATCACAGATATCCATTTAGTAGCTCCACAGCTAACCTTCTGCTTGTCTTTATTTAAAAAAATGTTTAATCTAAATTAAATGTTGAGTATGAGGTAAGAATAGTGGATAACCTTCTAGTTGGAAACAAGTGGCCTCCTACAATGGAGACCCTCTCATTTCCCAGGATTATTCTCTTGCAGGTTCATATCTGAAGTGAAAAGAAAATTATTTCCAGATATTTACTGAGTTTTTCATTGGTGGTTCTGGTGCTAGTGGGGGGTGCTGTTCGACTCCATTATATATGGGGCAGTGCGCCAGCTCATTGGAATAGGCTAAGTGAAGGACAATCTCTGAAGTGTATAAATAGCTCTCTCTTCCCCAGGGAAGTTAATAATTTATTCAAGGGTGTCAGTATTATGTAGTGTAGTATGGCTTTTCTGTATGTTGGTTTTGAGCTGCAGTGATAGTTGTGCTGAATTGGTGATGCATAAGCTTTGTGATAGCAGAAAAAAGGCTTCCTTTGGGGAGAAAGGTCTGATACATGGCATTTAGTGTTTGTATTTGACTTTTGGGATGCTGGATGAATATGTAGGTGAAGTTTAATAAAATGGAGTGGTGTATATTACAGTCATATAACAGTTTTTTAAAAAAGGGGATAGGTCTTCATGACGCTGATAAAGGAAACATCTGTAGACAGCAAGTGTTATGTGACTTCTAACATTATCTTAAAGGGACAGTCTCAGCGTCTAAAATTCAGGTCCAACAACAGCTAACCTACATAACGCCCACTTAGCTACGTCACTCGTATTCCCACCCATACTCTCCTTTCTTCCTGTAGATTTTCAATTCCAGTCTTATTTTTGCTCCCGGTGTCAGCTATTGTGTGTTTTTTCATTCCTGTCACGTTGTAGAGTTCTGTTAGTTCTAAAATACAATTTGAGATTTTGTCGGTTCAGATTTGGAGAAAGTCTGATAGTATACATTGTTGAAGAAATTAGAGTTAGTAGACATGACTCATCATTAGGGTCGAGGTAGGACACAAGAACTTCAAAAAGCAGGCAGTGAGGATAGACTACTGTTATTTTTTACAGTGCTGACAGTTTTGTTTATTGGGGTACATTTTGACCACCAATAGATATCAGGCCCTAGATCATAAGGAGGATGGGAAGGTCAAGGAGAAGAATGGTGCAATAGTGGTTGATTATGTGGTGTGTACTTTTCCTCTTAGAATTTGAAGGGAATGAATCATCCTATTAATACGGAAAGATTTATGGCAAAATTAAAAGGTAGGAAATTATCGCTCAAATAATAAGACATACTAAAGGGAAGGATATATGAGACACTTTGAGTTGAGTGTGAAAAACAAGGAGGATGGAAGAGTGTTTTTTTTTTTATACTTTTTATCCTGTTGTGTACAGTATTGTTTGTTATTTATCTGTTGCAGAGAGTAGTTTAGATTGGTGGTTAGTAGTGAAAGTTTAGATCCTGGAGAAACTGACTGATATTAGAGAGATTTATGTTTAGTTTGTCAGATGTACATGGATCTTAATTATGATGAAAGAAGAGTAACGCTGAGATGGAATTACAATTTCGTGGTCAATGGGGAGCTTATCAGTATGCTTGGCAAAAAGAAATGTCATCTGGGAAGCACAAAAGAGTTGTTAAGTAATATGAAGTAGTTAGTACTTGTAAATGATTAAATGGTTAGGAAAAGATCCCCCATGGAATATACTTTTTTTAAGAATTAGGCTGACCAAGCTTTAGGTAAAAATTGCTTCTGCACAGATAAAGAGACAATGTGTGTTAGGGGATAGTGTCTGCCAAAAGTGGGGAAAGTGATAACTTAAGAATTTATCTGGATTGAGGGGGGTGGCTTTTCTTGGGTGGGTAGATGGCAGTAATACCCATGGAAGTGTAGAATGGTGTATGTCTTTGCATGCGTGGAAAATATAGAGCAGCATAAGAATGGTAAAAATAGGTGCAGATTGAAGGAAAATGAAAAGTGGTGGCAAAAAGAATAAAAGCTGCTTGAATGAAATACTATAAACTTGCTAAAAGATTGATTTGTTAGAAAAAATGCTCTGCTTAAGAAATTGAAGTACTGACAAGTAAATAAGAAAGCCAAAGTAAAGGCTAAAGAAACAGTAGGGTAATAAATATACAGGCCAGTTATTTTACATTAAGAAGCTTTGTGGTCAGCACTCTTGTGGGAGGAGAGGCTAGATTCTGCCCTTCTGAGTTGGGAATTTCTGGTTAAAGGGTTATTGTGCCTGCTTATTTGAACTGTTTCTTCTGAAATTGCCTGCTTATTTGAACTGTTTCTTCTGAAATTGGTGCATCTTGTTTGCTGTAGCATAGACTAGATTCAGGTCTGCTGAATTTAGCTTTGTTTGTATAATTTAACACTGATCCAGGCCATCTTTTTTGAAGAAGGTTTCCCTGCACCCTAGTGGCAGGAGTGTGCAGTTAGAACTTGTTTGATTAAAGACTGCTGGAACAGGGCTCAGTTTTGAGCTTTTTACTGGTTAATTGGGTAATTTGTTTAAATCAGTTTGCTCAGTTTCTATTGTTATATAGAAAAAAATTGCACTTTATTCATCTGTGTTTACTGTATTTGTGTTTCTTCCTACTTTATTTTGCTTTTGCTGCCTGTTCTTAAAAGTACTTAATTGCATTTATTATGCTGCATTTATTACTGCTTGTTAGTAGCCTGATTAAATTGTAACTGTTATTCTAAGCTTTTGTTTTATGCACTTGGGCCTCAGACCAGTTATTTTACATTAAGAAGGTTGTGGTCTGCACTGTTGTGGCAGGACAGGTAGCTTACATCCTTCTAAGTTGGGAGTTGCTGATTGAAGGCTTAGTGTCTGTTATTCTAAAAGTGTATTAATTCTGGTTTAAGCACTTGGGCTTTGGGCCAGTTATTTTACATTAAGAAGGTGTGGTCTGCACTCTTGTGGGAGGAGAGGGTAGATTCTGCACTTCTGAGCTGGGAGTTTCTGGTTAGAGGCTTATCGTGCCTGCTTATTTGAACTCTTTCTTTCTGAAATTGGTACGCCTTGTTTGCTGTAGCATAGACTAGATTCACACCTGCTGAATCTAGCTTTGTTTGTATAACGTGAGCACTAATCCAGGCCATCTTTTTTTGGAAAAGGTTCCCCTGCACTTTAATGGCAGGAGTGTGCAGTTAGAACTTGTCTGATCAAAGACTGCTGGAACGGGGCTCGATTTTTAGCTCTTATTGGTTAATTGGTTAATTTGTTTAAATCCGTTTGCTCATTTGCTACTGGTATATAAAAAATACACTTTATGCATCACCGCTTAGATACGGTTAAACTATTACCGGAGCCATAATATCTGCTCTTCAAATTTTCCCTTAGAAGTAGTCAGTTTTTTAGTTTTAGCACTAAAATCTGTTTCTTTGAACTCAGCACTTGTTCAGAACTCATTGTAAGCACTAAATAAGCTACTAATTACTACAGCACTCAACTTTCCTCACTTATCTAGAGGAAAACAGTTTTCAGTACTAAATAAATAAATCACCTATCCAGGAATGTCTAAGGGTCAGCTCCCAGTGTTTTCTCATGTCTACCTGATGAATCTGGGAATCATGGGGTAATGCAGCAATTGCCTCATGTACACAGACAACCCTCTCCTCCTACCACCCAACACTACAACCTGTGAGAGATGCACTTATATAGCCAAACTGGAAGCAAATCTCTCTTCACCCAAGACTGGACTAGACAGTCAAGAGGAGAAGGTAAACACTTGCACCGCACCACACTCATCACATAATCCCTCAAAACCTACACCACCAAAACACACACATAGAAACAGAAAACACACACCTACATTCGCGGAGGCTCTGAATAAAAATCTGCCCAAGAAACAGAGCCCTCCAAAGGAGAAATGTACTCAACCTCCACCCCCAACACAAAACAAATGACACATAGCCCACAAACTCAGTGTGCCACTCAACCACAGCCCATAAGGCATAACAACATACCCAACACTCTAGTCATAGGTGACTCTATAGTCAGGCACACCGATGTTCCACTCACCCTGCTAAACAAGGAGAAAGTTACTGTCAGATGCCAGGATCTGCCACATAATGCATGCGCTCAGGTCACTCCACAACAAGTATAAATATGACTCTGTTATTGTCCATGTTGGTGTGAATGTAACTCCCTGAACTACATGAAAAAAGACATAGATTAGCTCTCTGATCTTGTAGCACAGGCAGGTATGACCCTAGCCCTGAGTAGCATCTTGCCATCATCCAGAATAATACCACAGTACAAGGACAAAATGATTGACTTCAACAATTGGCTAAGCTTCTGGTGTCATTCTAAGGGGATCCAGTATCTGTCTGCCTGGGATGACATGATCGACAGACCATGATGCTTTGCCAAAGATGGCCTGCACCTGTCAGCTTTGGGATTCCAGATACTGGCTAAGGCTCTTGCCACCTCTATAGTGCCTTTTTTTAGGCAAGGTTCAAATGTCAAATTCACCACAGTAACTGGTACAAGCAAGCAAAATCTGAGGGTAATGCTACTTAATGCTAGAAGACTAAATCTCAAAATGCACTCACACGAGGCACTCCTTAAAACGGAGAACATCAACATCTGTGCAGTGTCAGAGACCTGGTTCAAGGCTCCAGAAAGCACCCCTGCATTACCAGGCTATAATTCATACCACACCTTTCGGCCACTTAACCTGGACCAAAACACTAAAAGCGGAGGTGTGTCCATATTTATTAAGGATACTCACACCTCCAGGCTAGTTGCTCAGCATAATGCATCCGAGATTATCCAAGTGCAACTAACTCTGGGCAAGACACAATCCAAATTGTAGCTTGCTACAGATCTCCCACCATGCCCAAGGATTCCCATTCCTCATTTCTAGATACACCGGAAAATATTAGGGTACAACCTAACGCCCTAATAATGGGCAAATTCAACTACCCCACCATTAACTTGGAAAACTACTCATGTACCAACTCTTTTGCTCAACATTTTCTGGAATTCATAAATTCCAATGCCTTGGATCAACTTATCCACACACCCCCAGGGGCAGCAATATCCTAGATCTAGTCATTACCAACATGGGTGACCAGTGTTCCACACCAAAAGTCAGTTCCTCATTGGTCAGATCCGACCACAAGCTAATCATCCTAGACATCCACATCCCATATCCACCCCTCATTAGGGAAACTACCATAAAAAATTTCTCCAAAGCCAACTTCACACGTCTTAAGACAGAAGTGGCAAACTTCACAACACCCATGCAGATGGACAAAAGAGGTATGACTGCTGAATCCTACACAATTGCAGTTTATAAGCAATTGCACGAGTGCATGGATCATGCTATCCCTAACAGAACTAAGATGCTATCCTCAAAAAAAATTAAACCAATCTGGTGGTCCTCTGCCATAAACATACTTTACAATAGAAGAAAGAAACTGTTGCAAGAAAGACTAAAATCCCATGATTGGGGGAACTGCCTGGTCAGCCCCAGTAAAAAGCTGAGATCCCTCATAAAATCCTCCAAAGCTAGTTACAAAAACAAAATTGCCACTGATTCTAAACAACCACAGAGCATTCTATAGCTATGTCAAGAATCTCAATGGCAACACTCAGATCTGCTCTGAGTTACAGCACAATGGCACTAAATATACAGAGCCGTCTGGTGATACAAATCCACAAAATGTGAAGAACCTCTTCACATTTTGTGGATTTGTATCGCCAGACTGCTACCTTTCTGCATTTTTGTTTTCATTTTGGTTTGTTTTTTGCTTTTCCAGTAAATATACAGAGCCGACTGATATTGCCAACTTCTTGGCAGATAGGTTCAGTGCTAACTTTACCCCCCTCTCACCCCCTAAAGGGCCCGTCTCTATACCGGAAGAATGCAAAGTTCCTGTAATCACAGCTGTACAGGTAACAACTACACTCTCCAAAGCCAAGAACACAGCATCCATGGGACCGTACAATATCCCAGGCTGCATTCTATATGAACTACAGAGTGAACTGGCACCCCACCTAGAGGTACCATGTTCAATCATAGCCTCACCTCAGGCTTTGTGCCCAATGAATGGTGCACAGCAACGGTTATCCCACTCAACAAAGGGGGAGCCACCACGGACCCTGGGAACTACTGCCCCATTAGCCTGACGAGCCTGGTCTGCAAGGCCATGGAATGTATCATCATGTAACTTATAACCAAAGACATTGGTAATCTCCAAACTCTGGACGCCACCCAGTTTGGGTTTGTAAAAGGCAGATCATGTCTCCTAAACCTGATAGACTTCTTTGAAGCAGTCACCAAAGCCATAGACGAGGGTAAGGTGGTTCACACAGCCTATCTAGATCTTGCCAAGGCTTTCAACACTATCACCCACTCTGAAATTATAGATAAACCCACTAAACTAGGTATAAATCCCTATGTCAAAAGATGGTTGTGACAGAACCCACACTGTGAAAGTAGCAGACTCCAAATCTGACTTCAGACCAGTGACAAGTGGAGTACCACAGGGTTCAGTCCTGGGTCCTCTCTTGTTTGGTATCTACTTCTCTGAAGTACAGGCTAACACAGATGGTCTTTGGCTAATGAAGTTCGCAGATGACTGCAAACTAGGAGCCATAATCGAAACTCCTAACAATGTGGACATCCTACAAAAGGGCCTCACTGAGACAAATGGCTAGTGTCAAAGCCAGGGCCTTAAGCTCAATGCCAAAAAGTGCATTGTCATCCCGTTTGGTAAAAACTCTGTACCCATGAACTACCACATAGGCTGTAGTAAACTTAACACCGAAAGTGTGATAAGAGACCTTGGGACATAGGTGGACAGTAGTCTCTCCTTTGATAATCACATCACCACAGATTCAGAAAATCCTTCTACATGGCACACCTCATCACAAAAGGTTTCTCATCCCGGAAAAAAGAGGACATTATTCCCCTCTACTCGTCACTCATTAGACCCATTATAGAGTACAATGCCTCTTTTGGTATGTACCTCACAAGACATCTACATCAACTGGAAAGACCACAGAAATACCTTACAAAGAGGATTACCAGCCTCAAACAGATGCCCTATGCAGACTGTCTCAAAAATCTCCAGCTTTACTCCGTCGCATATCACCTACTCAGAGGTGATCTCTGCCTAACATACAAAGCTATGTCAAACCCAGAGTTGTTAGACATGCTCCACTTAAAGAAATCCTAGTCCCACCGAGCTACACACTCTAGGGACCTAAACCTTGTCACCACAATAAACAGAACAAGCTGGAGGGATAGATTCCTGTCCCAGAGACTTCCCATACTCTGGAACAAACTACCTATCTATATCAAACAAAGCTCCTCGTTAGCACTCTTCAAGAAAAAAATTGATAATTGGATGGGAAATAGGAATTCTACCCCGGGGATCACTTCTGTGGCTCTGCTCGACAGTGACAAAGGAAAATAATTTTCTTGAGTGGCGAAAGCTAGGGTACTTTTTTGGCTAGGCAACAGCTTTCATTCCAGTCATTCTTATTCCTTTCTTTGTTAGAACTTGCAACAACAAAAAGAGAGAGAAAGAAGTATAATAAAAAACAAACAAATACAGAAATGTATTACTGATACTTGCCTTTACAATTATTTAAGAACTACAAATGACAGATGTTACACAATACCATGTTGTAAAATGCCTCCAGCTCTGCATCTTTTGATGTTAGCATGTTTTTCATTGTCTGTATGAATATTTACATGCAATGGGGACTACCACCACTTAATCTCCCTCCTGTAATAATTCTTATATGTTTTAATTGCATAAATGATATATATGCATGGTGGAGTGGGGGACATTGAGAGGAGAAGCAGAGTTTTATGTTGTAATGCAAGCAGCACTGTAGAGATTGCTTTTTTTTCTTTATTGATGTAGCCAGTTTAGAGTTTGTCAAAAATGTCTTTAAAAGTTAAGCAAGTATGCAGTTTACTAGTAGTTACACTTTCAGAGTTATCTCCATGTCAACATTGTTAAAAATGTTTTCAAAAATTAAACAAGTTCGGTTTTCTTTTTTAATATTATTTGCAGGCTGCTATTAATAGTTACAAGATACTTTGAGGGCATTAATTATGTTTGAGAATAGACTGAGCAGAGATGGCAAAAGAGCAGAGATTTCTACAATGCATTCGTGCCACTGAGATGTACTCATAATCTTAAAACATTGCTTAATTGTTATTCTAGCATGTAACTGTTGCAAGGTTGTTATTGAAAGCCCCACTGTGTTTTATTAGCAGTCTAACTAAACCGCTTAATACAATGTGTCTTATGGTAGTCTATGTACTGACCTGTTCTTTGATTAAGGCATATGTACTAGTTATGTGGTACACACTTCAATGACTAATGACTTATTTTCCCCTTTTTTTCTCTCTCTACCTATAACATTATCAGACTGTACACCTGGGTTCCTGTCCTTCCCTAGCCAAAGAGGCCATGTGGACATCATATTTAAGCACCATAATCCTGAACAGGATTTTACGTCCTCCCAAATAAGACTGTCTTCCCAGTGTTGACCATTTTGGAAAGTATGTCCTAATCTTGTACTGCTTAACATTACTCTCCAGGACATATTTGCTCCCCTACCAGGTTAACCAGCAGCCCCTCCCCCCTCCAATTTGGACTTTAGATCCCTTCTCCTTCCCTCCTCTCCTCGGCTTTGTCCTTGAGGAACCTCTCTCTCTACCCTGAGTTTATTTGTCTTGGCAAACTCCCTGCTTGCTCTGTCTGATATCCTTCCTGTCCTGGCCACTAGGTGGCACCCTTTACACTACGGATCCTATAACCATTTTTTAGACTATTCTACTACAACACACACTGTCATTTCCAGTCCATATTTCACCTCTGCCTCTTGCTACTTCCCTCACGCCTGACTCCTCTACCTTACCCTCTACTATCACCTACCCCCCACTTACCATACATTCTCCACAACTTTTCTACTCTTGAGATCACCCTTACCTTTTCACCTGCTTCTCTCTTCTTGCCTGATTGTTTTCTGCAACTGATCGTCTCACTTGCTCTTCCCCGCTCCGTTCGCTCCGCTCACTCCGCTCCCCACCCTACCCCCAATTTCCACCCACCCCCAGGGGCACTACCTTTATACTTGCTTAGACAGTGCCCCAATTAACTAACCACCTATCCCATTTCCTGTACACATCACCTACCAATACCATACTCCAAGTCCTACAACCACACCCACTCTCCACAATCTTATCTTACTACCTCACCTCACTCTACTGTTCATACCACACAGTCCTATACTTCCTAAACTCATCTCACTAGTAACATGCCTTTAAACCTTAACTCAATCTTTTCATTTCTTCTTCTTAACATCCTTCTTTATTACTATACTCTTACCTCCTATGAATATCTTATGCTTAGCCAACCTCCTGTATTAGCCAAACACACCACTTCTATACTTCCTCTAACTGACCAAACACATATTAATATACTATCAACCTCTCCCTACCTTCCCCCTCTCTACCACAAGGTACGCCACTACAGATTCCAAACCTCTAAACGGTTTTATCTAATACCCTGCAAAACCTAAAAGTATTTCAAGTCCCACAAACACTATTATTAATACATGGTGACATCCACCCCAACCCTGGCCCCAATACTCTCATGAGCCACACCCACTCAAACCTAACTACTAACTGTTCTAGTTCACCTTTCTCCCCTGACTCCTGCTGTATTGCTCACCTAAATATTCGTAGCATCAACAACAAAATCACACAACTTCATGCCTTAATTGATTTCTATGCCTTTGACATTCTCTGTCTCACTGAAACTTGGCTTAAGCCTAGTACCAAAGACAACGAATTTACTCCCCCAGGCTATAGCACCTTAAGACAGGATCGTCTTAATAAAAAGGGCGGGGGAGTGGCCCTTTTATACAAATCCCACCTACAGGTAGCCTTAATAGACACCTTGCCCCCCTCCCTAGCTAATGCTGAAACACTCTGTTCCAAGCTCCAAGTTAATAAAACCAAGGCTATATATATCATATGTTCCTACATCCCTCCAGGCAACAACATCAACACACTAGAAAATATCCTAAGCTGGGTCTCCAGTAACTTTCCACAAGAAACCATAATCCTAGGGGCCTTCAATATTGACTGGAACTCCTGCATATCTCCCATACCCTCCATTCACCTTAATCTCTCTTTAACTTTCATCAAACCATTAACTCCCCTACTAGAATACACAAATCAACCCACAAACAAACCATTCTAGATTGGATACTAATTAACAACAACCCCCTCTCCTATAAAACAGGAATACTCCCTGACAATATCAGCGACCATCTCCTGACCTTTATCTCTAAACAAAAATACAACAACCCCAAGCAAGCTACCTACCGTACCATACACAACAAAACAGATTTTAACCTAGCATCCTTTCAAAATGAACTCAAAGAATATAACTGGTCAACTCTAAAATTCCTCCCAATAGACAAAGCAGTAACCCATTTCAACAATACCTTCCTACAAATTCTACACCATCATGCCCCACCCCGCTTAATTAGACTACGCTCCAAGGCAGCCCCATGGCTCTCAAAAACTACTAAACAAAATATGCGAGCTAGAAATAAATTATGGACTAAATGGAGATCCACAAAAAACCCTGCTGACCACCAGAACTTCAAACACCTGAGAAACTCAACAAAGAAACTTATCTATCTTGATAAAAAAAACTATCACTTTAAATATCAACAAAACCAAAACCAAAACCCCAAACAATTTTGGTCAGGAATAAACAAACTACTCCATCCAGGGAATACCAAAACCCCTACCCCAGCTAGCCTAGCTCAAAGCCAACCCGACATAATAGCCAACACTTTCAATGACTTCTTCTCTCAAACAGTTGCCTCTCTGGCAAACACCATGACTCCTCCCCTATCCCTCCAAAAAACCCCTACTCAAAACAGCACCCCCATACTAAAGTTTAATACTGTCTCCACAACCTATATACGTAAATTACTATCTAAACTCAAACCTTGCACCCCTTCTGCCGACAAGCTACCAGCTGAATATCTTCAACTAGCTGCAACCGAACTAGCCTACCCAGTCTCCATCTTAATAAACAGAACTATAACTGAATCCAAAATCCCTTCCTGTTGGAAAATCTCCCATATCATTCCCCTCCATAAAGGAGGTAACTCTAACGAACTCTCAAATTTTCGGCCTATTGCCCTTCTATCTCCACTATCCAAAATAATGGAACGCTGCATACACCAGCAACTCTTACATCATCTCTTGAATAACAACTTGCTTGTAGACTCACAACATGGTTTTAGGCCCTACCACAGTACTTCTACTGTCCTTCTCTCCTTCACTGACATAATAAACAAAATCGTAACAACAACCTGTTCTCCTCTGCACTATTCTTAGACCTCTCGAAAGCATTCGATATGGTCAACCATCAACTTCTCCTCCACACTTTACAATCCCTGTCACTTGACTCACTAGCACTACAGTGGTTTGATTCATACTTGACAAATCGAAAACAAGCAGTCCTTTGGGACAGCCATCTATCCTCTCAACTCCCAGTTACTATAGGCGTCCCACAAGGGTCCATCTTAGGTCCCCTACTTTTCTCTATATTCATAAATAACCTACCCACTTCCCTCCCTACATCCACTTGTATACAGTATGCTGATGATTCTACTCTCATCTGCTCTGCTCCATCCCCAGTAGAACTCCACTCCTCTACCCAATTGGTTTTCACAGCAGCAGAAAAATGGTTTCAACATATCTGTCTCCTCCTAAATCCCAAAAAAAACAAACTTCTACTCTTCACCCCAACCCTTAAATCCACTCCAATCACTTTTTCCATTGTGTCCTGCAATGGCACTATCATCAAACCTGACCATTCCACAAAACTGCTAGGTGTCACCATAGACAATCAGCTAAACTTTGACTATCACATTGATTTAACTATCAAGACAGTAAATAAAAAGATAGGAGCCCTTTACAGACTTAAGTCCTTTCTTACTGCCACATCCCGAGTATCTCTTGCCCAAACTCACCTCATCTCCACACTACTGTATGCCTCTCCCTCCTTTATTAACATTTCTAAAGCTAACCTTCAGAAACTTAATTTAGCCTACCATAGTATTGCCAGATTTGCAACTGGCTCTCCATTCCGTACTCATCACTGTCTTAACTTAAAGAAACTCAACTGGCTAGAACTTCCAAACCTAATACTCCTGCAGCAATTAGTCATCACTTTTAAAATTCTACATTACCCCTCCAACACACCCATACTGAACAACCTTATCACACCTTATAAAAATCTTACTTCACTTCGTTCAGCCAACAAGCTCCTAGTAACTACTATCAAATCTCATAATAAAGCAGGTGACTCCTTATTTGCAAACACTATCGAATCATATTGGAATAAACTTCCCACTGAACTGACCTCCCTAGCCTCATGTCACCTTTTCAAAAAACAGATTAGAATTCATTTACAAAATCACTGCCTATGCCCATGCTCGAATCCTGACTGATAACTGTTACACTACCTGCTCTCATAGTTAACTCTGTATATTAAATTGTATCTTGCTTTTTCGCAATGTTTGATTCTTTTCTGTTTTAGTGATTTTTTTTAAACTGTAAAGTTTCTAGTATGATAGTGGAGCTTTCCTCCTCAGCCCTCTGCAGAAAATATACATGTATCGAGCCACTCAAGCCCAGTAATACTGTATATTCAATTTTACTTTGCTTTTCTTTTGTCATTGTTTGATTGTTTTATTGTTTGATTGATTGTTATTTTTATTAGTGGTATCTTTTTAAACTGTAAAGTTATAGTATGATAGTGGAGCTTTTCTCCTCGGGCCTCTGCTGAAAATGGACATGTATCCAGCCAGACTAGCCCGGTTAACAAATGTAAAATAAAAAAAATAAAATAAATAAAAACATTCATTAAAATTCCCTCCCACCTTCCATCTTTTTTGAGGATTCAGGGCAAGAGTAATATCCCCCCTCGTTTCATAAAGTATCTCCTGGGTACAGAAGAGGAAAGAATAAATGACTCTCTACATTTGCATAGAAATCTTCTTTGTCTTGGTTCAGTGAATTTATAGAAAGATATTGAGCATTCAGGAGTTCTGAATCTCTGTATAAGCAACCTGTCTTCTACTTAAGGTTACTTATTTAAAATAAATTCTTCAGCGTGAAGTTAACCAACGTCATTATATATGTTTTGTAGTTCACAGCACAGTTCCTGCTCTCCCCACTCCTTGCCAGGCCTTTTCTCCTTTTAGAAATGTCTTAATTCTACCTCTTTAGTTTCTTGTAGTAATACCATCATTTCCTTTTAGTGTTGTTTCCCAACTACGCCACACACTCCAAGACAAAACTGAAAAAAAAATTTAATCATTCAAGTATCTCCACAAGTTTATTATCTTCCTTAACCCCCGAAAAAAAAAACACAACAGTACTCATAAAATGAAGAAAAAAAAAAAAAAAAGTGTGCGTATGCACACACACACACATACACACACACACACACACACACACACACACACACACACACACACACACACACACACACACACACACACACACACACATATATTATATATAAATATGGATTTATGTCAGATTATTGAAGTTCCAAAACTTCCAAATTCATATGGCCAAGACCATATGATTGAAGTTTCGGATCTTTGAACATTAAAATACACAAAAATAAAAAATAAAAACACAGAAACATTCTATTTTTAAAATGTTTGTATGGGGGAAAGTCCCCCTACACCCCCCACACCCCCACAAATTAAATATACCAACTCTGAGATTGCACTACATTGGGGAATAGGGTAAATTTCCCATTCTATTCTGTACTGCGATGTCCATTCAAAATGTTCGAAGTTTCAAAACTTGGATCATATGGTCCATACCATATAACTTTCCAAGTTTTGAAACTTTGATGATCTGATATGGACCTATATATATATATATATATATATATATATATATATATATATATATATATATATATATATATATATACACATATATAGACATATTAGATAGGTAGATAGGTAGATATATATCTATGTCTATCTATCTGTCTATCTACATATATATATATATATATATATATATATATATATATATATATATATATAGATATGTATATATATATATATAAACATATTGCAAGTAACTTTCACAGAAGTAAGTTGTTTGGCACCTAGTTATATGCTTCTATAATCTCTAGTGTTTTTCGTTGAAGTAAGTTGTTTGGTACCTAATTACATGTTTCTGTAATCTATAGTGTTATTTCACAAATGTAAGTTATTTGGCACCTAGTTGCATGTTTTTATAGTCTATAGTTTTATCTCATGGAGTAAGTGCAATGAATGCAGCCAAGACAAGGAAAAGGATTTCTATTTTTAATTAATATGTTCACTTCATCATCACAGATATCCATTTAGTAGCTCCACAGCTAACCTTCTGCTTGTCTTTATTTAAAAAAATGTTTAATCTAAATTAAATGTTGAGTATGAGGTAAGAATAGTGGATAACCTTCTAGTTGGAAACAAGCGGCCTCCTACAATGGAGACCCTCTCATTTCCCAGGATTATTCTCTTGCAGGTTCATATCTGAAGTGAAAAGAAAATTATTTCCAGATATTTACTGAGTTTTTCATTGGTGGTTCTGGTGCTAGTGGGGGGTGCTGTTCGACTCCATTATATATGGGGCAGTGCGCCAGCTCATTGGAATAGGCTAAGTGAAGGACAATCTCTGAAGTGTATAAATAGCTCTCTCTTCCCCAGGGAAGTTAATAATTTATTCAAGGGTGTCAGTATTATGTAGTGTAGTATGGCTTTTCTGTATGTTGGTTTTGAGCTGCAGTGATAGTTGTGCTGAATTGGTGATGCATAAGCTTTGTGATAGCAGAAAAAAGGCTTCCTTTGGGGAGAAAAGACTGATACATGGCATTTAGTGTTTGTATTTGACTTTTGGGATGCTGGATGAATATGTAGGTGAAGTTTAATAAAATGGAGTGGTGTATATTACAGTCATATAACAGTTTTTTAAAAAAGGGGATAGGTCTTCATGACGCTGATAAAGGAAACATCTGTAGACAGCAAGTGTTATGTGACTTCTAACATTATCTTAAAGGGACAGTCTCAGCGTCTAAAATTCAGGTCCAACAACAGCTAACCTACATAACGCCCACTTAGCTACGTCACTCGTATTCCCACCCATACTCTCCTTTCTTCCTGTAGATTTTCAATTCCAGTCTTATTTTTGCTCCCGGTGTCAGCTATTGTGTGTTTTTTCATTCCTGTCACGTTGTAGAGTTCTGTTAGTTCTAAAATACAATTTGAGATTTTGTCGGTTCAGATTTGGAGAAAGTCTGATAGTATACATTGTTGAAGAAATTAGAGTTAGTAGACATGACTCATCATTAGGGGTCGCAGGTAGGACACAAGAACTTCAAAAAGCAGGCAGTGAGGATAGACTACTGTTATTTTTTACAGTGCTGACAGTTTTGTTTATTGGGGTACATTTTGACCACCAATAGATATCAGGCCCTAGATCATAAGGAGGATGGGAAGGTCAAGGAGAAGAATGGTGCAATAGTGGTTGATTATGTGGTGTGTACTTTTCCTCTTAGAATTTGAAGGGAATGAATCATCCTATTAATACGGAAAGATTTATGGCAAAATTAAAAGGTAGGAAATTATCGCTCAAATAATAAGACATACTAAAGGGAAGGATATATGAGACACTTTGAGTTGAGTGTGAAAAACAAGGAGGATGGAAGAGTGTTTTTTTATACTTTTTATCCTGTTGTGTACAGTATTGTTTGTTATTTATCTGTTGCAGAGAGTAGTTTAGATTGGTGGTTAGTAGTGAAAGTTTAGATCCTGGAGAAACTGACTGATATTAGAGAGATTTATGTTTAGTTTGTCAGATGTACATGGATCTTAATTATGATGAAAGAAGAGTAACGCTGAGATGGAATTACAATTTCGTGGTCAATGGGGAGCTTATCAGTATGCTTGCCAAGAGAAATGTCATCTGGGAAGCACAAAAGAGTTGTTAAGTAATATGAAGTAGTTAGTACTTGTAAATGATTAAATGGTTAGGAAAAGATCCCCCATGGAATATACTTTTTTTAAGAATTAGGCTGACCAAGCTTTAGGTAAAAATTGCTTCTGCACAGATAAAGAGACAATGTGTGTTAGGGGATAGTGTCTGCCAAAAGTGGGGAAAGTGATAACTTAAGAATTTATCTGGATTGAGGGGGGTGGCTTTTCTTGGGTGGGTAGATGGCAGTAATACCCATGGAAGTGTAGAATGGTGTATGTCTTTGCATGTGTGGAAAATATAGAGCAGCATAAGAATGGTAAAAATAGGTGCAGATTGAAGGAAAATGAAAAGTGGTGGCAAAAAGAATAAAAGCTGCTTGAATGAAATACTATAAACTTGCTAAAAGATTGATTTGTTAGAAAAAATGCTCTGCTTAAGAAATTGAAGTACTGACAAGTAAATAAGAAAGCCAAAGTAAAGGCTAAAGAAACAGTAGGGTAATAAATATACAGGCCAGTTATTTTACATTAAGAAGCTTTGTGGTCAGCACTCTTGTGGGAGGAGAGGCTAGATTCTGCCCTTCTGAGTTGGGAATTGCTGGTTAAAGGGTTATTGTGCCTGCTTATTTGAACTGTTTCTTCTGAAATTGCCTGCTTATTTGAACTGTTTCTTCTGAAATTGGTGCACCTTGTTTGCTGTAGCATAGACTAGATTCAGGTCTGCTGAATTTAGCTTTGTTTGTATAATTTAACACTGATCCAGGCCATCTTTTTTGAAGAAGGTTTCCCTGCACCCTAGTGGCAGGAGTGTGCAGTTAGAACTTGTTTGATTAAAGACTGCTGGAACAGGGCTCAGTTTTGAGCTTTTTACTGGTTAATTGGGTAATTTGTTTAAATCAGTTTGCTCAGTTTCTATTGTTATATAGAAAAAATTGCACTTTATTCATCTGTGTTTACTGTATTTGTGTTTCTTCCTACTTTATTTTGCTTTTGCTGCCTGTTCTTAAAAGTACTTAATTGCATTTATTATGCTGCATTTATTACTGCTTGTTAGTAGCCTGATTAAATTGTAACTGTTATTCTAAGCTTTTGTTTTATGCACTTGGGCCTCAGACCAGTTATTTTACATTAAGAAGGTTGTGGTCTGCACTGTTGTGGCAGGACAGGTAGCTTACATCCTTCTAAGTTGGGAGTTGCTGATTGAAGGCTTAGTGTCTGTTATTCTAAAAGTGTATTAATTCTGGTTTAAGCACTTGGGCTTTGGGCCAGTTATTTTACATTAAGAAGGTGTGGTCTGCACTCTTGTGGGAGGAGAGGGTAGATTCTGCACTTCTGAGCTGGGAGTTTCTGGTTAGAGGCTTATCGTGCCTGCTTATTTGAACTCTTTCTTTCTGAAATTGGTACGCCTTGTTTGCTGTAGCATAGACTAGATTCACACCTGCTGAATCTAGCTTTGTTTGTATAACGTGAGCACTAATCCAGGCCATCTTTTTGGAAAAGGTTCCCCTGCACTTTAATGGCAGGAGTGTGCAGTTAGAACTTGTCTGATCAAAGACTGCTGGAACGGGGCTCGATTTTTAGCTCTTATTGGTTAATTGGTTAATTTGTTTAAATCCGTTTGCTCATTTGCTACTGGTATATAAAAATACACTTTATGCATCACCGCTTAGATACGGTTAAACTATTACCGAGCCATAATATCTGCTCTTCAAATTTTCCCTTAGAAGTAGTCAGTTTTTTAGTTTTAGCACTAAAATCTGTTTCTTTGAACTCAGCACTTGTTCAGAACTCATTGTAAGCACTAAATAAGCTACTAATTACTACAGCACTCAACTTTCCTCACTTATCTAGAGGAAAACAGTTTTCAGTACTAAATAAATAAATCACCTATCCAGGAATGTCTAAGGGTCAGCTCCCAGTGTTTTCTCATGTCTACCTGATGAATCTGGGAATCATGGGGTAATGCAGCAATTGCCTCATGTACACAGACAACCCTCTCCTCCTACCACCCAACACTACAACCTGTGAGAGATGCACTTATATAGCCAAACTGGAAGCAAATCTCTCTTCACCCAAGACTGGACTAGACAGTCAAGAGGAGAAGGTAAACACTTGCACCGCACCACACTCATCACATAATCCCTCAAAACCTACACCACCAAAACACACACATAGAAACAGAAAACACACACCTACATTCGCGGAGGCTCTGAATAAAAATCTGCCCAAGAAACAGAGCCCTCCAAAGGAGAAATGTACTCAACCTCCACCCCCAACACAAAACAAATGACACATAGCTCACAAACTCAGTGTGCCACTCAACCACAGCCCATAAGGCATAACAACATACCCAACACTCTAGTCATAGGTGACTCTATAGTCAGGCACACCGATGTTCCACTCACCCTGCTAAACAAGGAGAAAGTTACTGTCAGATGCCAGGATCTGCCACATAATGCATGCGCTCAGGTCACTCCACAACAAGTATAAATATGACTCTGTCATTGTCCATGTTGGTGTGAATGTAACTCCCTGAACTACATGAAAAAAGACATAGATTAGCTTTCTGATCTTGTAGCACAGGCAGGTATGACCCTAGCCCTGAGTAGCATCTTGCCATCATCCAGAATAATACCACAGTACAAGGACAAAATGATTGACTTCAACAATTGGCTAAGCTTCTGGTGTCATTCTAAGGGGATCCAGTATCTGTCTGCCTGGGATGACATGATCGACAGACCATGATGCTTTGCCAAAGATGGCCTGCACCTGTCAGCTTTGGGATTCCAGATACTGGCTAAGGCTCTTGCCACCTCTATAGTGCCTTTTTTTAGGCAAGGTTCAAATGTCAAATTCACCACAGTAACTGGTACAAGCAAGCAAAATCTGAGGGTAATGCTACTTAATGCTAGAAGACTAAATCTCAAAATGCACTCACACGAGGCACTCCTTAAAATGGAGAACATCAACATCTGTGCAGTGTCAGAGACCTGGTTCAAGGCTCCAGAAAGCACCCCTGCATTACCAGGCTATAATTCATACCACACCTTTCGGCCACTTAACCTGGACCAAAACACTAAAAGCGGAGGTGTGTCCATATTTATTAAGGATACTCACACCTCCAGGCTAGTTGCTCAGCATAATGCATCCGAGATTATCCAAGTGCAACTAACTCTGGGCAAGACACAATCCAAATTGTAGCTTGCTACAGATCTCCCACCATGCCCAAGGATTCCCATTCCTCATTTCTAGATACACCGGAAAATATTAGGGTACAACCTAACACCCTAATAATGGGCAAATTCAACTACCCCACCATTAACTTGGAAAACTACTCATGTACCAACTCTTTTGCTCAACATTTTCTGGAATTCATAAATTCCAATGCCTTGGATCAACTTATCCACATACCCCCAGGGGCAGCAATATCCTAGATCTAGTCATTACCAACATGGGTGACCAGTGTTCCACACCAAAAGTCAGTTCCTCATTGGTCAGATCCGACCACAAGCTAATCATCCTAGACATCCACATCCCATATCCACCCCTCATTAGGGAAACTACCATAAAAAATTTCTCCAAAGCCAACTTCACACGTCTTAAGACAGAAGTGGCAAACTTCACGACACCCATGTAGATGGACAAAAGAGGTATGACTGCTGAATCCTACACAATTGCAGTTTATAAGCAATTGCACGAGTGCATGGATCATGCTATCCCTAACTGAACTAAGATGCTATCCTCAAAAAAAATTAAACCAATCTGGTGGTCCTCTGCCATAAACATACTTTACAATAGAAGAAAGAAACTGTTGCAAGAAAGACTAAAATCCCATGATTGGGGGAACTGCCTGGTCAGCCCCAGTAAAAAGCTGAGATCCCTCATAAAATCCTCCAAAGCTAGTTACAAAAACAAAATTGCCACTGATTCTAAACAACCACAGAGCATTCTATAGCTATGTCAAGAATCTCAATGGCAACACTCAGATCTGCTCTGAGTTACAGCACAATGGCACTAAATATACAGAGCCGTCTGGTGATACAAATCCACAAAATGTGAAGAACCTCTTCACATTTTGTGGATTTGTATCGCCAGACTGCTACCTTTCTGCATTTTTGTTTTCATTTTGGTTTGTTTTTTGCTTTTCCAGTAAATATACAGAGCCGACTGATATTGCCAACTTCTTGGCAGATAGGTTCAGTGCTAACTTTACCCCCCTCTCACCCCCTAAAGGGCCCGTCTCTATACCGGAAGAATGCAAAGTTCCTGTAATCACAGCTGCACAGGTAACAACTACACTCTCCAAAGCCAAGAACACAGCATCCATGGGACCGTACAATATCCCAGGTTGCATTCTATATGAACTACAGAGTGAACTGGCACCCCACCTAGAGGTACCATGTTCAATCATAGCCTCACCTCAGGCTTTGTGCCCAATGAATGGTGCACAGCAACGGTTATCCCACTCAACAAAGGGGGAGCCACCACGGACCCTGGGAACTACTGCCCCATTAGCCTGACGAGCCTGGTCTGCAAGGCCATGGAATGTATCATCATGTAACTTATAACCAAAGACATTGGTAATCTCCAAACTCTGGACGCCACCCAGTTTGGGTTTGTAAAGGCAGATCATGTCTCCTAAACCTGATAGACTTCTTTGAAGCAGTCACCAAAGCCATAGACGAGGGTAAGGTGGTTCACACAGCCTATCTAGATCTTGCCAAGGCTTTCAACACTATCACCCACTCTGAAATTATAGATAAACCCACTAAACTAGGTATAAATCCCTATGTCAAAAGATGGTTGTGACAGAACCCACACTGTGAAAGTAGCAGACTCCAAATCTGACTTCAGACCAGTGACAAGTGGAGTACCACAGGGTTCAGTCCTGGGTCCTCTCTTGTTTGGTATCTACTTCTCTGAAGTACAGGCTAACACAGATGGTCTTTGGCTAATGAAGTTCGCAGATGACTGCAAACTAGGAGCCATAATCGAAACTCCTAACAATGTGGACATCCTACAAAAGGGCCTCACTGAGACAAATGGCTAGTGTCAAAGCCAGGGCCTTAAGCTCAATGCCAAAAAGTGCATTGTCATCCCGTTTGGTAAAAACTCTGTACCCATGAACTACCACATAGGCTGTAGTAAACTTAACACCGAAAGTGTGATAAGAGACCTTGGGACACAGGTGGACAGTAGTCTCTCCTTTGATAATCACATCACCACAGATTCAGAAAATCCTTCTACATGGCACACCTCATCACAAAAGGTTTCTCATCCTGGAAAAAAGAGGACATTATTCCCCTCTACTCGTCACTCATTAGACCCATTATAGAGTACAATGCCTCTTTTGGTATGTACCTCACAAGACATCTACAACAACTGGAAAGACCACAGAAATACCTTACAAAGAGGATTACCAGCCTCAAACAGATGCCCTATGCAGACTGTCTCAAAAATCTCCAGCTTTACTCCGTCGCATATCACCTACTCAGAGGTGATCTCTGCCTAACATACAAAGCTATGTCAAACCCAGAGTTGTTAGACATGCTCCACTTAAAGAAATCCTAGTCCCACCGAGCTACACACTCTAGGGACCTAAACCTTGTCACCACAATAAACAGAACAAGCTGGAGGGATAGATTCCTGTCCCAGAGACTTCCCATACTCTGGAACAAACTACCTATCTATATCAAACAAAGCTCCTCGTTAGCACTCTTCAAGAAAAAAATTGATAATTGGATGGGAAATAGGAATTCTACCCCGGGGATCACTTCTGTGGCTCTGCTCGACAGTGACAAAGGAAAATAATTTTCTTGAGTGGCGAAAGCTAGGGTACTTTTTTGGCTAGGCAACAGCTTTCATTCCAGTCATTCTTATTCCTTTCTTTGTGAGATAGTTCCACCTAACTACTCTATCATCAGATCGGACAGAACCCATAAAAAGGGTGGTGGAGTAGCTCTACTCTACTCATCCTCCCTATGCATAACACCCTACGATAAAGCCATTCCACAGTTCCACAATGCAGAAATAATACTGGCTCATCTTCAGCTAAACAAACACAAATATATATACATTGCCTCTCTTTACATTCCCCCAGGAGACAATATTCCAATCCTCGAAGAAATCCTCTCCTGGCTTTCAGCTAACATCAATAATGAAACTATAATCATGGGAGATACCAATATTAACTGGTCCTCCATTCAATCCCCCTCTCACCCCTTAACATCAACCTATACAACTACTCTCAACTCATCAACTCCTCAACTAGACCATGCAAACACTTTACCAGTGGCAACATCCTAGACTGGATTCTTGTCTCTCACCCTCACTACTACCCAGATAGTGGTACCATACCTGACTCCCTCAGCGACCACCTTCCTATCTTCACTAGACGTCTTCCTTGTCCCTTACAAGTCACTCATAATTATATTATTACCCGATGTCAGAGAAACTTTAACCCAGAGGCTTTCTCTGACACCCTAAAATCAATTAACTGGTACCCCTTAAAAACTCTACCCCTTGAAAATGCTATCACTTACTTTAATACTACCTTCCTAAACCTTCTAGATACTCATGCTCCATTAAAAACCAAGAGAATAAAAAGGCAATCCACCCCCTGGTTAAGTATAAACACCCTAACCACCATGCGACTTAGAGACAAAGCCTGGACACAATATCAAAAGAACAAATCTACATCTTCCCTCAATGAATATAAAACTCTTCGTAATTCAGTCAAAAACTTATCTCTGCAGACCGACGTAACTAGTACACCCGACTTCAAAGCAACCCCAAAACCAACACTCAAAGTTCTGGAGAGGTATCACTACCCTCTTAAAACCCGGGAACACAGAAAACCCTATCCCCTGCCCAAATATAGATGACACTGATCTGGCTACCCAATTCAATTCTTTCTTCATAGACTCTATTTCTAAACTTACCTCCTCTTTTTTAAATAACAGTCATTCTCCTACCTCCACTTCCCCTCAGACTTCTTCCCCTCCAACATCTCCCACTTCTCCTCTGGCTTCTCACCCTTCAACTTCTCCCACTTCTCCTCAGGCTTCTCCATCTCCACTTTCTCCCACTTCTACTCATGCTTCTCCTCCCCCAACTTCTCCCACTCATTCTCCACCCCCACCATTCTTCATCAAACCTATTCCTACATCCACCATAAAAAGACTCCTGCAGAAACTTAAACCATGCACCAATGCCCCTGATAACATTCCCTCATACTTCCTCAGCATAGCTGCTGAAGCCATTGCCCTCCCTATCAGTATCCTAATTAACCACTCAATCCAAGAAAGTATTGTTCCTCAAATATGGAAAAAAGCCTACATCATTCCACTGCATAAAGGTGGAACCAATACTAATATTACCAACTTCCGTCCCATCGCCATCCTTTCACCCATTTCAAAAGTCCTTGAGAAATGTATCCATCTACAACTTCTTCCCCATCTCCTAGACAACAATCTACTAACTCCTACACAGCATGGATTCAGACCCCATCATAGTACTATGACTGCCCTCCTATCCTTCCTTGAAACTGTGAATAAAGCTAGAGATTCCGGCCTCACTGTATCTACCATCCTACTCGATCTCTCTAAAGCCTTCGACACTATCTCTCATAACCTACTTCTTACTAAACTATCTAACCTAAACCTTTCTACCTCTTCCCTCTGTTGGTTTTCTAGCTATCTCTCCAATAGGCAACAAGCCGTCAAATGGAAAAAAGCCACCTCATCCTTCCTCAACACCCCCACAGGTGTCCCACAAGGCTCTATTTTGGGCCCCCTCCTCTTCAACATCTTCATTAATGACTTTTTCCGCTCTATCCCCCTTGCAAACATTATTCAATATGCAGATGACTCCACAATCATCTGTGCTGCCTCATCCATCCCAACTCTTTTAAAACTCACTCAAGATGCCTTCTCCACCACAGAACAATGGATGAAAGACAACCATCTTGCTCTCAATGCTGCTAAAACTAAACTTATGATATTTACCCCCTCCAAAACTAATAACCTTGATAGAAATTTATTCTCCATCACCAGCCAAAATAACACATCTCTTGAGCTAATATCTGAAGCCAAACTGTTAGGAGTCCAAATCGATGACAAGCTCAAATTCAACTCCCATCTACTACTAAATATAAAAAAAACCCACCAAAAACTAGGAATGCTCTACCGTCACAATCGGTTCCTCACCTCAACTACCAAAATTACTCTCTCTACCACATTTCTCCTTCCCTCCCTTCTCTATGGTGCCCCTCTTCTAACTAACCTACAATCTTCTCTGAAAACCAAACTGTCCTCTTGTTACAATAAAATAGCTAGATTCGCCACCAGTAACAAATCATCTACCCATCACTGTGAACCTCTCCACAAACTCAACTGGCTAGAGCTTCCCAACTACCTCTCCTACACTCAGCTCACCTATGCACATAAACTCATATTCCAGCCATCCCTCTGTCCCTCTCTCTCTACTACCTTTAAAATGCATCAAACTCAAAGACTCCTAAGATCTAACAATCAAAACCTCATAGAAGTTTATAGACCCCTACACCCTCCAGGACACAACCTCCTGTCCTACTCACTAGCACGCCTATGGAACTCCCTCCCCCCCTCAATTCGGACAATTGCTAGCCTCCCATACTTTAAAAAGTCACTACATTCCCATCTAACATCCTCATGGGAATGCTCCTGTTCACACCCCTCATAACCTACGGTCTACTCCCAACTCTTTTCCTCCTACCTAGTAATTTTTAGTAAAAAAAAATACTACTTCTAACGTTGAACCAGAAATTATAGAATGTTTTTTCTTTAGAATCCTCATGTAAACTATGTGTGGAACATAATCTTTGTATAATCTGTATGTAGAACATAATCTCTGTATAATCTTTATGTGGAGCTTTTCTCCCCAGGACTCCATTGAAAACGGGTTCTTTTGGCCCAATGGACTATCCTGGTTAAACAACTGCAAATAAAATAAAAAATAAAAAATAAAATTGTTAGAACTTGCAACAACAAAAAGAGAGAGAAAGAAGTATAATAAAAAACAAACAAATACAGAAATGTATTACTGATACTTGCCTTTACAATTATTTAAGAACTACAAATGACAGATGTTACACAATACCATGTTGTAAAATGCCTCCAGCTCTGCATCTTTTGATGTTAGCATGTTTTTCATTGTCTGTATGAATATTTACATGCAATGGGGACTACCACCACTTAATCTCCCTCCTGTAATAATTCTTATATGTTTTAATTGCATAAATGATATATATGCATGGTGGAGTGGGGGACATTGAGAGGAGAAGCAGAGTTTTATGTTGTAATGCAAGCAGCACTGTAGAGATTGCTTTTTTTTCTTTATTGATGTAGCCAGTTTAGAGTTTGTCAAAAATGTCTTTAAAAGTTAAGCAAGTATGCAGTTTACTAGTAGTTACACTTTCAGAGTTATCTCCATGTCAACATTGTTAAAAATGTTTTCAAAAATTAAACAAGTTCGGTTTTCTTTTTTAATATTATTTGCAGGCTGCTATTAATAGTTACAAGATACTTTGAGGGCATTAATTATGTTTGAGAATAGACTGAGCAGAGATGGCAAAAGAGCGGAGATTTCTACAATGCATTCGTGCCACTGAGATGTACTCATAATCTTAAAACATTGCTTAATTGTTATTCTAGCATGTAACTGTTGCAAGGTTGTTATTGAAAGCCCCACTGTGTTTTATTAGCAGTCTAACTAAACCGCTTAATACAATGTGTCTTATGGTAGTCTATGTACTGACCTGTTCTTTGATTAAGGCATATGTACTAGTTATGTGGTACACACTTCAATGACTAATGACTTATTTTCCCCTTTTTTTCTCTCTCTACCTATAACATTATCAGACTGTACACCTGGGTTCCTGTCCTTCCCTAGCCAAAGAGGCCATGTGGACATCATATTTAAGCACCATAATCCTGAACAGGATTTTACGTCCTCCCAAATAAGACTGTCTTCCCAGTGTTGACCATTTTGGAAAGTATGTCCTAATCCTGTACTGCTTAACATTACTCTCCAGGACATATTTGCTCCCCTACCAGGTTAACCAGCAGCCCCTCCCCCCTCCAATTTGGACTTTAGATCCCTTCTCCTTCCCTCCTCTCCTCGGCTTTGTCCTTGAGGAACCTCTCTCTCTACCCTGAGTTTATTTGTCTTGGCAAACTCCCTGCTTGCTCTGTCTGATATCCTTCCTGTCCTGGCCACTAGGTGGCACCCTTTACACTACGGATCCTATAACCATTTTTTAGACTATTCTACTACAACACACACTGTCATTTCCAGTCCATATTTCACCTCTGCCTCTTGCTACTTCCCTCACGCCTGACTCCTCTACCTTACCCTCTACTATCACCTACCCCCCACTTACCATACATTCTCCACAACTTTTCTACTCTTGAGATCACCCTTACCTTTTCACCTGCTTCTCTCTTCTTGCCTGATTGTTTTCTGCAACTGATCGTCTCACTTGCTCTTCCCCGCTCCGTTCGCTCCGCTCACTCCGCTCCCCACCCTACCCCCAATTTCCACCCACCCCCAGGGGCACTACCTTTATACTTGCTTAGACACTCCCCCAATTAACTAACCACCTATCCCATTTCCTGTACACATCACCTACCAATACCATACTCCAAGTCCTACAACCACACCCACTCTCCACAATCTTATCTTACTACCTCACCTCACTCTACTGTTCATACCACACAGTCCTATACTTCCTAAACTCATCTCACTAGTAACATGCCTTTAAACCTTAACTCAATCTTTTCATTTCTTCTTCTTAACATCCTTCTTTATTACTATACTCTTACCTCCTATGAATATCTTATGCTTAGCCAACCTCCTGTATTAGCCAAACACACCACTTCTACACTTCCTCTAACTGACCAAACACATATTAATATACTATCAACCTCTCCCTACCTTCCCCCTCTCTACCACAAGGTACGCCACTACAGATTCCAAACCTCTAAACGGTTTTATCTAATACCCTGCAAAAACCTAAAAGTATTTCAAGTCCCACAAACACTATTATTAATACATGGTGACATCCACCCCAACCCTGGCCCCAATACTCTCATGAGCCACACCCACTCAAACCTAACTACTAACTGTTCTAGTTCACCTTTCTCCCCTGACTCCCTCTGTATTGCTCACCTAAATATTCGTAGCATCAACAACAAAATCACACAACTTCATGCCTTAATTGATTTCTATGCCTTTGACATTCTCTGTCTCACTGAAACTTGGCTTAAGCCTAGTACCAAAGACAACGAATTTACTCCCCCAGGCTATAGCACCTTAAGACAGGATCGTCTTAATAAAAAGGGCGGGGGAGTGGCCCTTTTATACAAATCCCACCTACAGGTAGCCTTAATAGACACCTTGCCCCCCTCCCTAGCTAATGCTGAAACACTCTGTTCCAAGCTCCAAGTTAATAAAACCAAGGCTATATATATCATATGTTCCTACATCCCTCCAGGCAACAACATCAACACACTAGAAAATATCCTAAGCTGGGTCTCCAGTAACTTTCCACAAGAAACCATAATCCTAGGGGCCTTCAATATTGACTGGAACTCCTGCATATCTCCCATACCCTCCATTCACCTTAATCTCTCTTTAACTTTCATCAAACCATTAACTCCCCTACTAGAATACACAAATCAACCCACAAACAAACCATTCTAGACTGGATACTAATTAACAACAACCCCCTCTCCTATAAAACAGGAATACTCCCTGACAATATCAGCGACCATCTCCTGACCTTTATCTCTAAACAAAAATACAACAACCCCAAGCAAGCTACCTACCGTACCATACACAACAAAACAGATTTTAACCTAGCATCCTTTCAAAATGAACTCAAAGAATATAACTGGTCAACTCTAAAATTCCTCCCAATAGACAAAGCAGTAACCCATTTCAACAATACCTTCCTACAAATTCTACACCATCATGCCCCACCCGCTTAATTAGACTACGCTCCAAGGCAGCCCCATGGCTCTCAAAAACTACTAAACAAAATATGCGAGCTAGAAATAAATTATGGACTAAATGGAGATCCACAAAAAACCCTGCTGACCACCAGAACTTCAAACACCTGAGAAACTCAACAAAGAAACTTATCTATCTTGATAAAAAAAACTATCACTTTAAATATCAACAAAACCAAAACCAAAACCCCAAACAATTTTGGTCAGGAATAAACAAACTACTCCATCCAGGGAATACCAAAACCCCTACCCCAGCTAGCCTAGCTCAAAGCCAACCCGACATAATAGCCAACACTTTCAATGACTTCTTCTCTCAAACAGTTGCCTCTCTGGCAAACACCATGACTCCTCCCCTATCCCTCCAAAAAACCCCTACTCAAAACAGCACCCCCATACTAAAGTTTAATACTGTCTCCACAACCTATATACGTAAATTACTATCTAAACTCAAACCTTGCACCCCTTCTGCCGACAAGCTACCAGCTGAATATCTTCAACTAGCTGCAACCGAACTAGCCTACCCAGTCTCCATCTTAATAAACAGAACTATAACTGAATCCAAAATCCCTTCCTGTTGGAAAATCTCCCATATCATTCCCCTCCATAAAGGA
>NC_056736.1:179726194-179851194 GCF_019279795.1 Protopterus annectens
TCACAAGATCCTCTGCCATCAAACCCAAATTAAGGTTAAATAAATCCAAACTGAAATCATTGAGGTGAACACCATCCAATCTATACCACACTGGATCCTTACTGTCAAACTCTACATGCTGGACCATATGTGCCCCAATTTCTCCCAAATATTTTGCCAACTTAAAATTGACATATCTGCGGGCCTTCTCCATGGCGGCAAAATTCCACGCCCCTTTCCATACCAAACAAGGAATAATCTCAGACCAAACAACAACCACCCCCGGATACATCCTCCACAATGCTAAAATGTCCTCATGAACTTGACAAACCAACTGTCTCTTCGGTACCCTACCTAAATTATTGCCACCTGAATGAATTACTAACACCTGAAGCAACCCCCACTAACCTGCAACCCATTAAATTCTTGCAATATTTGACTCCATCTTAGCCCTCTAACACCATGCCAAATGATTTTTAAGCCAAAATGATCCAAACCCAGATGTATACCATTGGGTCTAACCTCTGCATGCCTAGCAGCCCAGAATATGAAGGAATGGCCCAAAATAATAATCTGTCTCTGGTCTAATAGTAGACAGAAAAACAAATTGTAAAACTAAGCCTCCAAAAACTACTTAATATAATTCAAAAAGGCATTGAATGTCCACCGACCCACCCATTTAGTTACTTCCACTGACCTACCTTCCTTAGCCAGATCAGATGCCCTACCCATTCAAAAGAAATGTGAAGAAAACTTATCCCCTTGCAAACCCACACTCCAAAGCCCCCTTCTCATAACCACATTCAATTGTTCAACTGTCAACGCTTTACCACTCACTGCTGAGAAAAACAACACTTGAATTCTAGCCTTCTGTACCCCACACAACTTTCTTCCCCAAACTACTGGACATCCCCAAGCTAACCCCACTTCCTCCAAAACAATGGGTGGCTAAGCCACTCCTGATCTGTCTTCGAAGAATGCAATCTAATATGCACAGCCTTAGGTAATATCAATACATCCTCCAATACCAATGAACCCAATAACTCAGACACACAAAACGCACCACAATACATCCAAACACTAACTGTACACCACAACACATACTCATCCAAACAACCGCACACTTTACCCAAACCCTTTAACGACTTTCTTAAAATACTTTTCCTAACTGGCCATCTCCTATTCGAGCTGCTGCCTTCAACTCTAGCCCAGCCTTTTAACACTCCACTCACCACTCATGACCTAGTGAAATCCTCTAATCCAAACAACTGAGTATACGCAGCAATGGCTGCTAAGGCCACCCTCGCCGTTTGCACTGCCCTTCCCTGCCCCTTCAACATGGCTATATAATGTAATAGTAAATTCTTAGACCACACACAGTCCTCATCAGATAACTGATGCAAATATTTGTCAAATTCAAGCAATGCCCTACCGTAGGCTCGTCTCGTGGATGCCACCCATGATTGTTGCACCAACCTGCCAATCATTATTGCCCAATCTGCCAAATGTTGGGTGGGACAACTGATGGATGCAAAGCCACTTCTGGAACCACCTAACAGAACCTGTGGAACTGAAAACGAGACAAACTATCAGCTATCTCATTCAAAACCCACAGTACATGCAACCGTGTAAAAGAAAAGTTAATCAGCAAGCTATGCAACACCGATTTCCTAAGAATAAATAACAAGCGAGGTGCTTTAGCCATTTTTAACTGTAGCACTCTTGCCACCACAGAATTATCTGAATGGAATACCACCCTCTGCCTCTTCAAACGATCCTGCCAAAACACCAAAGCTGCCTAAATTGGCATCAACTCCAAAAAGGCAATATCCTGTTTCAACTCCTCTGACCAATGCTCCAGCCATGGAACAGCGAACCATTGACCCACAAAGTAAGCACCCATTCCAGACCCCCCAGCTACATCAGTAAACAACTGCAGTTCTACTTGTGTAACCCAATCTAACTGCCAAAATGAAATCCCATTAAACTGTTATAAAAATTCCACAAATCTAAATCCTCTCATGCCAACTTACTGACCCATACTGTGTGGTGCTTACTCTTACGTACTTTCAAAAAAAAAAATGCCACAGACCGACAAAATGTCTGCCCAGGATGCACTGCCCTGCACGCAAATTTCAACAAACTCAACAATTCCATAACATCCTTCACCCGAACCTTAGGCCTAGACTTCACCCAAATTATCTTGTCCTACAGCCTAACCATCTTACCTGGAGGCAAACAAAACAAACCCTGCTTTGCATTTACCATCAACCCCAAAAATTGCAAAGCCTTCACCAGTCCCTCCAACTTATGCTTAGCCAAAGGTACCCTCAAGACCTCACACATCCCCACAAACTCTTGCATAGCTACCTGCACCCCTTGCTTACCTTCCCCCACCAATAAAAAATCATCTAAATAGTGCACAGCTTGCTGATCCTTCACCCTCTGCTGTCATATCCAGTACAATGCTGAGCTAAACTTCTCAAAAGTAGCACATTCCACCGCACATCCCATAGGCATGGTAGTGTCAAAATAAAAGTTGCCCCCTACCACCATGCCTAGTAACGGCCAATCCTCCTCCCTCACAGGTAGCAAATGAAAAGCTGACTCAATATCTACTTTAACTAACCAAGGGTCCTTGAAACTCCTAATGACCCGAACTGCATCATCCAAAGATGAATATGTTACTCTAGCCTCTTCACTGGGAATGAAATCATTCACTGACTCACCCACAGGGTACAATAAATGATGAATTAAGCAAAATTCATCCTGCTTTTTCTTTGGAACCAAACCTAGTGGTGACACCTTAAAGTTAGGGAAAGGAGAGTAACAAAAAGGACCTAACACCCTCCCAGCCTGACACTCTTTGTCAATCAACTCTTGCAAAATCACCTCCCTGCCCTTGACAGACCTCAAATTTTTTCCTACCCTCCTGCCACCCCACCAATGAAGACTTAATTGAAAACTCTTTGGAAAAACCTTCTATCAACTATGCCGCTACCACTGGCAGCAGATAATGCATCAATAAGTCCTTCAATACCTTCACCTTAATAGGTGAATGGTTCCCCAAAACTCCCTCTACATCCTCGAAAGGACCCCCCCCCCCCTTGGCCCAGAAAAGTAACCTGACCATGCCCACCTAGCAACACTGAATGGTAACTATTCCAACCTCTTATACCTCCAAAATGCGGTCCCTGACCCCCAACCTGACCCCATCTCCCCACATTGTCTAAAGACATGTGCTCCCATACACTTCGAGCAAATATGAGCAAATCTACAACCCACCCAGGAACACCTACCGGCATTAAAAGCCCAACATATCCTTGCACCTCCTTCAGATGGCTGAGATAATCTGCTACCCCCTCCACTGGTATCCATCATGGTGGACAGCCAAATGTCCTGATGTCTGATCTCCCAACACATAGACTTCTCTACTGCTTTACACTTGAGAAATTTTTGGTCATACCATAACTATGCATAACCAGGCATCAATCTCTGCGCTTCCCTAATAGTTAAAAAAAAAAGCCAAAAGAGGAAGAGCCAGTGAACTCTTCCTTTCCAAGCACACCACCATATAGCAAATGAAACCTAGGACCCAGTTATCCCATGTCTTAGCCCAAAAGCTCCTTACCCTTTTGTGACCTATTGCAGCCAATGCAGCCAAGAGGTCCTTCCCATTAGCAGTCTCCACTTTCATCAACCACTGAATCCCATCTGCATCAATCAATTCAAAAATATCAACAAACTCTCCTTTCCAAATCTTTCCCTTTACTAACAGAGATATGTGCGGGGTCAATAAAATGGGCGCCCCTTTCTGTCGCAGTGCCTGTGATGTCAACCAATCCCCCGGCCGTAAACATTCAGACCCTACCTGATGGGCATCTGTCCCTAACATCTGATCTAACAGGGACAGGGTATCCTCAAAAAACCCTCCACACTCAGCTAAACCACTACCAGTAGCCCTCTATGGACACCCTCTCTGCCTCCTAACCTCACCCTCCACACCTGCTCCAGTCTCCTCACCCATCCCAAGCTTGATGAATTATTACCTGTTGCTGATACAAGGGGCATCATCACCTCTGTAGCCTTCTCTATCAATGCTGTCTGCTTGGCGTTCTTCTCCCTGGATGCCCAGGTTGTAGATGTCTGCCACTTCTCGCCCGTGGTCACACCCTGCATGCTAGTTGTTGGTACCTCAGCAGGAATTGCATTGAACAAATATTCAGCCTGTGCAACAATACTGGCCCATCTCTGTCTTAAAGCCTCTGCCATAATCACCTAGAAAGAAACAAAGAAGTTAATGACAATAAAACTTGGCACAATAAAGTTAACCTCAATAACTCCCTATTCCGCCACAAACCCATTCACACACCAGCCATACACTGTAGTCACCATTGCCCTAGGTCCCTCTGAAATCCCAGAAGAGAAAAAAAACACACTTGCCTCATCATCATGCCTTTTCCTATTAATCCTATCTAAAAAACTACCCATACCTCTCCTGACTAAGCATGCATCAGCAAGAGAAAAAAAAAAACCTTGTCCGCACTACCTCTCATGCGAGGAAAGCTGCACAACTCGACAATCCCAGGAAAGCAGAGCAACTCTGCTCTGCTCTCTCAGCACTAGACCACCAGGAAACCATACAAAGACAAGAACCGGACTCCGGAATCACTAAGCACCACCATGGATCCACACTAGATCACCAGGGAGAAAATTAAACAAACTGCTAGACCACCAGGGAAGCAAACAATATGAACAGCCATCCCACATAAGCACATACACTAGACCACCAGGGAAGACAACAAACAGCCATACCACACAAAAAAAACTGCTAGACCACCAGGAAACAAATGAGCAAACAGCCATCCCACACAAGCACCATATGCCAGCACTAGACCATCAGGGAACAAACAAGCAATGACCACACAGCCCCCTTACTCCATCCCCATTCAAACACCACACAAACACACTAGACCACCACGGAACATGGCCATGCTACTTACCAATGCACGCCAATACTAGGCCCCAGGGACAAACGCTATGTGGTTAACTGCATAAAATCAAAGGGGCCTGAAAACCAAGGGATTCAACAATCCCATTTACTTATTTATTTCTCTTTTTTGTTTTTAAATAAATATCCATAAAGCGTCACACCAGCACCATTGCGCCTGCACATCCAACCATTAACGGTCAGCAAGCCCACGAATTACCACAAAACCTCCTCCATAGACCGAGCAGAACTAGACCACCAGGGGAAAGTTAAACAATTAACAAGAACTTAACAGCGTAGCACTAGACCACCAGGGAAAGTTAAACAAAACACAAGAAACTTAACAGCGCAACACTAGACCACCAGGGAAAGTTAAACAAATAACCAGAAACTTAACGGCGCAGCACTAAACCACCAGGGAAGCTAAACCAAAGCAAGAAACTAATAATACACAAACCTGAAAATGGCGTAGCATTAGCCCACCAGGGAAGCTAAACCAAAGCAAGAAACTAATACACAAACCCATAAATGGCACAGCACTAGATGACCAGGGAAGCTAAACCGAAGAAAGAAACTAATAATGCACAAACTCATAAATGGCGGGAAACATAATATGACAAATAAACTGCACTAGCCCACCAGGGAAAGTTAATAAATACACAAAACCTTCCTAATGACCTAGCAAGCCACTTAACTTACCCCTTTTGCCCAAAAGCTGACGCCACCACGGCCTCCCTTAACTGGAAAACAAGCCCCACACCAGAACAGCCTAACATTGCATGGAGAGAAAAAAAAGGGAATCCTGAAAATCCCAACAAAGCTGTACTCACCTCACTGCTTATAACTACCCAAGGCCTACCTTACTCACAACCTCAGGTCATTTGGGACGTGATCTTGCCTCACAGCAAGACCATACCAAAATGTTCTTATTCACTCTGGATTTCCTTTCAAAAACCCTTCAAGCCCCACCCCTAGCACTACCTCACTTCCCTTCAAATCCCAACTCACTTAACCCTTTACTAACCCTTCCCAACCACCCACACAACCTAACACAGCTATCACCCAACACCACCCCATCCCACATTAAACAGTCCCGTGACAAATTTGTCTGTGCCAAACTTCACTTATATACAAGATAGAATAGAGTTCCTAATGTGCATGTTACATAGTGATGCATGAAAAATATATAACAAAATAAGTAATAGGTCATAAATGCCATATACTTTTTCTGCCAGGAGAAATACATAGCAAATTTCAGTCAAATTCTGAGATAGATAAAGATTAGTGTAAGAATATAAAGAAAGAACATTAGAATGTTAAAGAATTAAAGAGGAATTAAAGAGAATGGTTTTGAATGATGGCAGAGACAGTATTGACTTGATAGATAAGGGTAGGGAGTTTTAGACCTTAGGAATGTGGTACAAGTAGATACAAAGTCCATCAGATTTGATAGGTTTGATGACAGACAGGGGATTTTGTTCATTGGATCATAATGACTGAATGGGAACATAGTTTTGCAGAATGTTACTATGTGCCAGAGAAGCAGATGGATGCTGGATAATTATATAGGTGGTATGAAGATGTGTATATGTTAGTTGATGGGATAGTTCTAACCAATTTAGGCTTTCTAGTGCTATACAGTGGTGGGATCTGAAAGGGGTGTTTGCTGCAAATTTAACAACTTTGTTATAGTATTGTTCAAGTTTTGATTTTTGTGATGTCTGGAGACTAGTGATGATGGGAGGACCATAAAGAAATTTGGGGAGGAGATAAATAGTGGCAAGTGTAGTTTTAGTTGCATTGCTGAGAAAGTTTTTGGCTCTCTAAGTCAGCCCCTAGTTTTTTATGAGTTTTTCTTATGAAATGTTTTATATACCATTCAAATTTAAGATTGTCATCCACTATTATCCCTAATAATCTGCTATGATAAGTGAATACAGTAGTTGCATTATTAGAGAGAGGACTTTAAATTTTGTTTTTTCACGATAGATGGATTTGTGGAAAAAGTAGTAGTTTTTTTTTAAGGTTGAGCATGAGTTGTAAGTTGCAAAACCATGTTTCAGTGGCTGTTAACGTTTTATGAGTAATTGTTTTGGAGATGTGCCATGTTATCAAATGTGCAAAGGAGTGTTGAGTCATCTACATAGTGTATTAGGGAGACCTTAGTTATGCATGTGTGGAGAGTGTTGCTGAGAATGTTAAAGATGATGGGACCAAGGATAAAGACTTGTGGTACACCAGTGGTGACAGGTTGGTGTTAAGAATTTTACTCACAGGTACATATTCCACAGGTAGCTCTTGAACCATAGAAGGGTGGGCTGAGAGAGATCTAATGGGGGCATTTGAGGCATAAGTCTGCTGTGACAAATTTGCAAAGGCTTTATGCAAGTCTAGAAATAAGGAGGAGGCTAGTTTGCCATTTTCTCTAGCTTTATTGACAGTAGCAGTAAAGGTTAAAAGGTCATTGCCATTACTATGGGAAGGATGGAAGCCATGTTGTGCAGTGGATAGGAGTTCTTCCTGCAGGAGATAGTTTAGCAATTTTGAATACCTTTTTCAAGTATTTTGGAGAGGGAACTAAGATTGCTATAGGTCTAAAGTTAGTAATGCCTGTTGAATTTCCTCCTTTGTGCAGAGGGATAATGTGTGACTTTTTCCAGAGAGAGGGAATATGAATTTCCTGGATTAATATATTTATAAGGATTGAGGCAGGATGGGCATTGATAATTAAAGGTACTCACTTTGAAGGTCATCAACTGAAATAGTGCATGGTTTCAGTTTTTTTAAAAATAGTTTTATATAGGATGTGGGAATACAGGTGAAGGAGGAAGTGGATATTGGGATCCGTAGCTATTGGGCAGGGTTAGGAATATATGTCAGGGAATTATTGCTTAGAGAAGCTAATATATATATATATATATATATATATATACATATATATATATATATATATATATATATATATATATATATATATATATATGTATATGTGTGTGTGTGTGTGTAGGTGGGGATTGAGAGGAGTAACTGAGTATCTCTGATCATGCAGTTACTCAAGCAGCAGAAGCATCACACATCATTTTTATATAGTTAACCTCTTTATAAGTGCACTGTGAAAAAAACACTTTGTGAATAGTACAACTGATGTCTAACAAGTATGAGTCCCACAACAAATAAATATATGGCATTGTAATGTCAGTTATAGCATCTTTTATAATTTATGAAAATTGAAAGGCTCAAGGTTTGAAAAAAATACTAAGAATAATCTTGAACACTCTCCACAGTTGCAGGTAAGTATTTTGTTTATGTGTTGCAGGCAAATGAAACATCATAGTGTGATGTACCATACCTCCTTAGACATGCTCAGCTGGTGAAGCTGCCACTTCAAAGTCAGGTATAATTAATGAAGATGAATTGAGGGGCTATGATGAAACTTGAGTATAACATAATACATTTGACATTTTTCATGGATACAGGCACTTCCTCTGCACTGGCACTGCAAGCAGGTAACACTTGGTAAGGCACATTTAAGTTTTGCTAAAGTAATCTATGAAGTACATGTAGCAGATGAAATTGAAACTATGTGATGTTGCTGTAAGTCAGAGATTGATGTGAAATGACACAACCAAATTTTCTTACAAACACAAGTCTCAGTAAAAGACTTTACAGGCATTTACATTTTTCAAAAGATATATATAGAGAGAAAGAAAAAGAGAGCATAAATCATAGAGCTACATCCTATACATTTATTTTGTAATAATGTAAATGCAGTATGCAAATATTTTAGTAATTGAAACAGCTTGCCTAAAAAATGCATATAGTCTTAAGGCTAGTTTAGTACTGTTACTGGAACAAGCAATATATTATTGTACAAGGATACTGTTATTGGAACAAGCAATATATTATTGTACAAGGAGATGCATTTCTTAGAAAAATTTCTTGCACTCACAGTTTCACTAATGTTAACAGGCAGTGTTTTTTTTATTTTATTTTATTTTTTAACTTTTCACAGGCTGGAGCCAACAATATTGATAAATTCTAATGCACTGGAAACAGCAAGGGCTAAGAAGATATATAGATACCAATCTAAACCCCCCCCCAAAAAAAAAAAAAAAACAGGCAGGAAAACAAACAAAATATACTTACGTTTGCAAATAGCATTATCACAGCTCCCATGGCTATTCATGTATAATGTATACTTGTCTTAGCTGCTATATCACTATTTGGAATAATGACTATACAGGCTCATATCTGTATTCTGGTTTTGCTTTTCTGTTTTTTTTTTTTTTTTACACTTACTAAAGTCATGTTTCTGAATGGTGGCATCTCAAAGTGATATTGGAAGTGGTTGAAATGATGCTTTCAAGTATGCACATTTCAAGCTCAGATTTTTTTTAACAGTTGTACCTGCTTTTCAAGTGACTTTGTGAAGATTTTGAGTGCTTGCAGGTTGAGAGAAGTATGATTGTAACATTCCCTGTATATAACTCTAGATACTGGCAGAGTGGTAGTTCATCCATTTTAAAGTCCCATGTCTACATTTCACAAAGCATAGTGCATTACATATAAAATATTACATTATGATTCATTATTTCAAAGATAACCACTAAGTGACTGAATACTTCCATCTCACCTCCATTCACTTCTCTAGGTGCCCCCCCCCCCCACTGCAAATAATTTATTTTAAGTCTTACTTTTTTCTTTACAAATACCTACAGCAAAGAGTTTTCCTTTAAGTTACATCTCTGTCTTACAATGCCAGATGTAGAACGCTGTGACCATTTACTATTTCTTCCTCTTTAACTACAATAGTGTATTTTTCATTGCTAAACTATACTTTCTTAAGATTAACTAGCTGTTTATAATTTTCTGATTCTAATGCTTTCTGTTTTAGGTTGAAAAAATATAATAATTGTGCACAAGCTATGCATGTTCAGCACATTTTAACTTCATTCCTCAGGAATACAACCTTTCTGTGAGTGATTACTTTTCTTTATGTTTTACTGTCATTTCTACTCCATGCTTTATACACTTTCAGTCTGCAATGGCCCTTCTATTACCTTCTTTGTAACATTTTCAACTGACAATACTTTACTGTGTAACTCTCTTCCATCTAGTTACTGCAGACCACTGTGTCATAGGTATATGCTGATATATCTTTTTAAATAGTGCAAGTCCAATACCCCCACACCACACACACACACACACACACACACACACACACACACACACACACACACACACACACACACACACACACACACATGCACGCGCACACTCTCTCTCTCTGTACTTAAACAAATGCTTGTATTTTAGGGCTTTCTAACACAATGTCGCTCTGTAATAGATTGTCTTATAAGCATGTCTGTTGTTTGTTCCTCCCTTTTACTGGATAGGCAGGGGTGTATCTGTTGGATACAAAGTTTTTAGCATCCATGGGGTAATGCTGAAAACACTTTATTTCCTGATGTAGCAGGCTAAGCCCTTTTAAAGTTACCAGTGACTACTATTTCTATTATTTTAGTTTTAGCATGTCATTTATTTTATTTTTAGTGTGTTGGCCCTTAGGCTCCAACCATATTTAAGTACATGGTTGTATTCACATTATTGAGCTCTTACCATTTGGTTAGGAGTAAATATCCGGCTATGAAACTTTTGAGTTTATGTCTCAGGGGTAACACCAGCTCAAGGTAACTGTACTTTTTTATTCTTATCAGTTCCCTTATATTTAGCATATTTCAAGTTCATGAAGGCCTTCAAAGGTTTCCTGTTTGTTAGGTTCAGAGGATTCTAAGCCAATCATTCCAGTACAATTCCCCCTGATGGACATATTGTTCTAAGGCTATGAGGTACACCTCAAGGTCTTCTTTCCAAGTTAGTTGCTTAAGAGGTGAAATGTGTTCTACATAAACAGGACAATAATGCTGTCTATTAAACTGGGGAAATATTTACAGTTTTTAAACTTCTGATAGCATACTTGTTTGCCCAGAAAACGGTGTTTCAAATTTCCTTACTTTATCCATTAGGGTGGTATCAAAACAATTACTGAGTAAAAGAAGACAAGTTCACTTATACAAATTCTTCATCACGAAAAAAAAAAAAAAAGAGTAACATGCATACTCTGCATCCACTTCTTCTCAATCAGGTATTATTCCAAAATTGATCTAATCCGCAAACTGAAGTCTGGATTCTCAGATTAATATATCCATTCTCCTCCAGACTGCCGTTTTGCTTTCATAGCAACATTCACCAAATCGCTGGTCCAGGTACAGCCTCCCTCTGCATTATATTAGCAAGCTAATTGCTTGTTAGTGGCACGGTTTAAATGAACATCTGTACCTAATACGCAGACCTACATAAAATTACTTAGGGAAATGAGACTAACTGCTTTTACTTTTGTCATTTTACAGAGCTCACTTAATGCTCCGACAACCGTTTTCAATGACTTCTCCCAGAGGTTTAAAATATTACTGCAGTAGATTTGTTTGGAACAGTTTATCCCATCTGATCCTTGTAGTTTACCTCGTTACATTTTCCAAAGACATGTATGGACCTGTCATTTAGTTATAAATGTGTTGTCACTCATGAAGACTAGGACCAGGATTCATTCCCATACATGAAATTCTGTATAGTGGGTGCTCTGATTCTGTGTTTTTTGCTAATTAGCTTCTGGCTTTTCCATACAACCTTACAATTGACTGCCCTACTCACAACCTTCCATTGCTGTTCTCCACAATGATTCTAAAAGGGCTTTTTCTTCCTTCCAGGTTTCCTTCACTATGAGCAGTAATTGCACAGGCCATCACGCATGTAATAACTTAATAGGGATAAAGTCAGATGGTTTGAGGGCTCCCCCTCACAGAAACCATAATTCAGAGTATTTAATGGTCACAGTTTTTCCAAACAGTTTTTTTTCAACATGGAATTTAAGATTGTCTTGAAACTACCAGTCTGTCCAATTGTGGGTAGTATACTTAGGTCATAAGTTGTCTTACTTGATATGCCTGATACAAATGCTTCAAAATGTTGGACATGAATGAAGTTCCATGATCTGATAAAGTTTTCCAAACAAACAAGACACCATGGAATCCTCTGTAACACTGTATACCCTCACACTCTTTCATCTATTGTCTCCTGGTTCAAGGGGAAACATTGTTATCATCCATTCAAATGTAACCAAGTTGAGTCATTCAACAATAAAAAAGATAATAAAATAGCTGGCCACACATACATGCATGTGCTCATTCTATATCCTCTCCATTGATGCCCACCATATTAAACTGCTTTTATAATCACTGATTGCATACATGCACACACATTCACACACACACACACACACACACACATATGTATATATATATATATATATATATATATATATATATATATATATATATATATATATTAGATATAGATATATAGCTAGATAGATATACAAAAACAATTATTCTAGATTTCAATCTTTGTTTGGTACAAACTTAAAAAAATACACTAAGACAGATCATTAACCTACATAACCTCTCTCCGTTTTGACAGAACCTTTCTATATAAGACTCTCTTATTGACCTACTCCATACTAATAGCTGGCGACTGATTCCTATGCATGTCTGCCCATTTTCTTATCTAATCTCTGCATTTCCAACTCTTACTGTTCCTTCCAAAATCTAAAATCCAGCCTATATTTATTAACCATCATTTGTTCCCCTGCAACAGAGACAGCACATTCATTAGCTCCCATGGTCTTTCAAATGGACACTTCTGAACTCTGTTAAAGACAGCTTTCTTGCCTTAAGAGTGTTTTCTCACTGCACCTCTCCTGATATAAAAACAAGTATGTATAGTGTGAAGAAACTTAGAGAAAGAGTCAATCATTGACCTTGGATAACAACAGAAATGAAATCACTTATGCATCAGACATCCAGCCTGGAAAATATGTACAAAGATAATCTCAGGCCTGTTCTTACTTTGCACTCAAGTCTTTGAAATAAAACATGGCTAGCCAAAAAAAAATGTTATAAATTCTAAGCATTGCTGACAATAATAAAGCATTAGACTACAAATAACCCACTACACTGAGACAAAATAAAATGAACCCTCTGCCAACAAAAGCAGAAAATACCTAGTAACACTACAGACTTTCAAATTAACTATAATCCCAAACACAGTGCAGAGTACCTCAAAATATTATTCAGAGAAGCATGTATCTCTTCACAAAAAGCACACCACCATGGACCAATACCCAACATAATCTTTTTCTCCTCTACATCCTCAAAAACTGACTTCTCTACTTTTAACTTTAGATAACTATACAGGAACTATGTTCACTTGTCTTCTATCCAAAAGCCCTAATAAAAAAACACTACCCACTCTGGAAAAACACCACAAGATCACAGAAAAGTACCCTTGTATGCCTCTCACCATCTCACATACATATGCAGTCTTTCCCTTCTCACTGATCCGGTCCCTTGTAAATGGAAGTCTGACATTGTTTTTGTAGACCCAAAAATACCTAACCCAACCCGACCACACACACATAAAATAAATATGTGTGTATGTGTGTGCGCGTGTGTGTGTGTGTACAAAATGAATATGTGTGTATGTGTGTGCGCGCGTGTGTGTGTGTGTGTGTGTGTGTGTGTGTGTGTGTGTGTGTGTGTGTGTGTGTATTCATTATAGACTACCTTCCTCTCTCTAGTATTTCCATAGTTAAGCTGTCTGTTCTTTTTGTCACATTAATTGCTAGAAATCTTTTTCACTATTATATCTCTCTTTCCTGTATACAAGCCTATGTCTATTTCTAAGGAATGTTCAACACTTTATATACATATGCAAGTTATGCCCATGTTATGTTTCTAAATTATGTTTATGTAATCTGTTGTAATTTTTTTTCCCTTATGTATGTACACTTATCTATATTTTGTATTCCTTCAAATATTAATATATATATATATATATATATATATATAGATATATATATATATATATATGTATATATATATATATATATATATATATATATATATATATATATATATATATATATATATATATATATACACACACACACACACATATATGTGTGTTATATGTGAAGCTTTTCTCCCTGGGCCATTGCTAAAAATGGGTTTTATCACAGTCGGACTTTCCCAGCAAACAAAGTAACAAAGTTAATTAATAAATAAATAAATAAAAATACATTTGTACACACAAACACACACACACACATACACACACACACACACAATAAATATGTGTGTGTGTGTGTGTGTGTGTGTGTGTGTGTGTGTGTGTGTGTGTGTGTGTGTGTGTGTATCTTTGTGGCTATGTGGAACAGAACTGCTCTATTTCTATATTTATCTAGTTTGGTTGGGTTGGGTTAGGTATTTATTATAATTGAGACAACAACAAAGTATCAAACCTAGCATCATCACACTCACTGCTTTATTCATCTCTAACATTATGTATTTCAGCATGGGAAAAGAATTACTTACTGTTACTATCTTTATAGACCTGAAAAATGATATCTGTTGACCATTCCTACCAATGTACTCAATTTAAGAATCTAAATACTGACCAAAATCCTATTATTTAGTTTTCAAACCACCATTGCCATTGACTGTTTGATGCAAAGCTATATATTTGTATTTATTTTCACAATGTATACCCCTGGCTTCAGTTAAGGATCCATCTTTGGCATTAATATATTCTCCTTATTCATTAAATTGCTTCAGACTTAAACCATAATGACATGGTCCCCTACACTGATGGCCTCCAATTATTTCACTTCTGAGATGACTTAAAGATCAAGTGCAAAAGGACAAAATGGGCTTTTTCCCTGCAATTTTGATTTCTCTCTTCTAAACAGTACATGTGACAGAACAGTAGTATGCAATACCAGAATGTTTAAAATGTGTTCTTTTAAATAAGCTTAAGAAACACTTGCGTCTTCTGCAATATTTTGCATTTGTTTTCAGCATGGGAAGTCCATGGACAGCATACTTGAGTGTGCTATTTAAGGCATATATAACACTGTTAGTTCCTATTGCTCCTCTCCACTGAGACCATCAAAGAAGCAATTCCAGTAAATGAGGTTTGGCAACAAATCAGTTTGTCTAGAAATGTCTTCAGTATTTTTGGAGTTATGTAGAGATAATAGTTATGGGTTCGAAAAGGGATGGGGGTGGGGTTCATAGATTCATATGTTGGTACTAGGCTGTCAGCCCTAGGCCCTATACAAGCCTAGCCATTTCCCTGGACATTTCTTACCACAATATTTACTTCCGTGGATCCCTGTCTAGCAGGGCGATTGACATGACCCCCGGGGTGAATTTCCTATCTCTCATCCAGTCTTCAAGGTTTCTTTTGAAGAGGGCCAAGGAGGTGCTCTGCTTGACATGTAAGTTTATTCCAGAGTATAGTGAGTCTCTGGGTCAGAAACCTATCCCTCCAGCATGTTTTGTTCATTGTGATGACAAGGTTTAGATCCTTGGAGCGTGTGGCTCTGTGGGATTGGGATTTCTTTAAGTGGAGCATGTCCAACAGCTCAGGATTTGACATGGCCTTGTATGTTAAGCAGAGATCACCTCTGAGTAGGCAATATGCCACAGAGTATAGCTGGAGTTTTTTAGACAATCAGTATAGGGCATCTGCTTTAAGCCTGTGATTCGTTTAGTGAGGTATTTCTGAGGCCTTTCCAGCTGTTGCAGATGTCTTGTGAGGTACATACCAAATGTGACGTTGTACTCTATAATGGTTCTAATGAGGTATGAGTACAGTGGGACAATGACCTCTTTTTTTCTGGATGAAAAGCTCCTGGTGATGAGGTGTGCCACATAGAAGGATTTCCTGTTGTGGCGATGTGGTAATCAAAGGTGAGACCACTGTCCACCTGTGTCCCTAAGTCTCTCATCACACTTTCGCTGTTTAGTGTACTGCCACCTATGTGGTAATTCATGGGCACATGTTTTTTCTCAAAGGGGATAACTACGTTTCTTGGCATTAAGCTTGAGCCCATGGCTCTGGCACCAAGCATCTGTTTCTGTAAGGCCCTTTTGTAGAATATCCACATCACTTGGGGATTCAGTAATGGCTCCCAGTTTGCAGTCATCTGAAAACTTTGTTAGCCAGAGTCCCTTAGTGTTGGCCAGTACTTCAGAGAAGTAGATGCCAGAGCGGTCCCATGACTGAACCTTGAGGTACTCCACTTGTCACTTGCCTGGAACTGGATTTGGAGTTGGCTACTTTTACAGTCTGGGTTCTGTCAGTAAGCCAGTTGGCAACCCATCGAGAGACGTAGGGATTTATGCCCAGCTTAGTATGTTTATCTATGATTCCAGAGTGGGGGATGGTGTTGAAGGCCTTGGCGAGGTCCAAATAGACTGTGTGGACTGTCTTACCCTCGTCCACAGCTCTAGAGACTGATTCAGGTGAGGAAGATATTAAAACTCAGATGAAGGGGAAGGAAGGTGAAGGAGTTTAGGTAGAGCTGTGGGCGAAAAAGGGTTAATACAATACGAGGAAGGGAGGAGGTGAGGTAGGTATGGGGAGGGGCTTATAGGATTTATGTGAGTGTAACTGGGAAAGGGTTCAGATTTAAATTGGATTTTGCTACAGTGCAGACTTATGCCCGAGATGACTTGTAGGTACTGGTGTGCATGTGTAAGCCTTGGATTAATAGCTGTGTGCATGGAGCAGGTGGGTAATGCCTGGTAACAAGTGTTTAGGGTATGCTTGGTTGTGTCTCTGAGGTGCAATTGTTTCATTTTTTATTCTCTGCTTTCCTTTCAAAAAATGTGTTACAGCTGTGGGGGTGAGGTGTTGAGTATTTCAGACACTGGTATGGATGCGAGACTGTTGTTCTGGCCTTGGTTAAAAAAAAAAAGAGAGAGAGAGAAACAATACTCCACTCAACAATCAGTAGTGAACTTATTTAGGTCTGGCAATAGAATTACATGCTTTGATAGGCATTTTTTCCACTTGTTGTTAGACTAGTGATGGTATGATTTCATTTGAGGGTTATAATACAGAGTTGGTGGGTAGTTTCTGTAGTCCTTTTGGTGTGAGGAGCTATGCAACTCATTTTCTGGTACTCTCACCCAGGCAGTGTGTTCATAGGTGGTGGTGTTATGCTGATGCAGCCATTTTTGTAGTGTTTTGCTTCAGACAAAGCTGCAAATGACTTTTCACAGGCTCTGAGCTAGGCAGAGTAATGGTCACTCACTGCTCATGAGTGGTGCTGCACTAACCATTGGAAATGAGGTAGCATAGACATGCAGACAGTTGGTCTGAGAATGAGATACAGCAGTACAAAAGACTAGAAGAGCACAAGGATAGGGAATAGTTCAGAAAAGAGTCAATAGGTGGGGTATTAGACCAGATCAGTTACTTCATATGCATATGACAGGACATGTACCTGGTATCCCTTTGGCTGATTATTTATGCTTTTAGGCACATCACTAAAGGTCTAGATTTTAGCAGAATGTCCAGATTGTTGCCTCATATGTTTGGTCTGTTCTCACAACACTGTGGTCTTTTGGGCAAGTCACTGGCAAGTCAAAAAGGATTGAGTTATATAAAAAAAAAAATAAAAGGCAATATTTAAAAAGTATCCCTATTTCTCAGCCTTTGTCCTATTATTTTGGGCTTTGTTTATTCCGCGGTGGTAAAGCGGTAGTGTTGTTACCTCACAGCAAGAGGTTCTCCCATTTGATTCACGGCTTGGCTTGGGAGTGCCTTCTGTGTGGAGTCTGCATGTCCTCCCTGCAGTTGGGTAGCGTTTGAAAGACATGCCTGCTTAAATGGGCGTGCCTTCATTGAAGGTTGGGTGTCGAGCTGGCACCTCGGAGTTTCGTAAAAAAATCTACTGCCTATCATTAATGGACCGGAGTTCCACTGTGGCGACCCCTTACTGGGAAAAAGCCAGAAGACAAACAAACTACATTTCTTGCTCAAAGAGTGGCCATATGCTCACTACCTATTGTATAGATAGTGAAGTGATGTATAACGTCTGTTTTTCTGTGCTTGTGCTAGAAAGGTTGAGAGGTATGCTTTTAAGATGCCTTTTATGAGTCTTTGCAACATGGCAGTGAAGACTAGTTTTGAGGGATGGGAATAACCTAGGAAGGAAATAGGAAGCATGCTAGTGAAATTCTGCTTAACATCCTACTTGTATTACAAATATATTGAATAGAGAAGTGAGCTGAAATACTGTGATATTTATTTATTTATGGTCATGTTGAAGGTTACGCTGAAGTGTTTTTTTTTTTTTTTGTATTATGTCTCTTCTACAGTCTTATTGCTCTCGTTCTTTTGGCAGACGGTGAATGTGCAGCATTTGTGGCAGAGATGGGCACACATTGTCTACCAGTGAGTTTGTTGTGGCCAAGGAACCTGGGAAGTCCAGTTAGAAGAGGCAAAGGGCAGGTCAGTGGCTCAAGGGAAGTGGGCATGGCAGTCAAAGGATGCTGTCACAGAGAATGTTCCAGCCACTGGAGCAGTGTGTGATGTGGCTGCCGGTTATGACATGTTGGGAGTTCATGTAAGCAGGTCAGACTTGGTGCGGTTTGGGAATCGTCCAGGCCTAGGTGAGGACAAGGCACTTCAAGAGCTGGGCAAAGCTGCAGGTTCTATGGTGGATCTCCAGAAGCTTCAATAAAGAGAACAGGTCCAAGGTGAGACATTCTTCAGGGAGGGTAGCATAGGGTTGTCTATGGGCAGTTTTGGGTCATCTGCAGGTGGGGTAGATTCACAGCATGAGGTTAGGTCAGATGTTGGCATCTGGCTGGGAGATTGATTTGTTGCACAGGCCCTGGGATAAGGAGAATGGGCAGTCTTTCTGACTCCTCACATACCATCTTCAGTTAAAGAAAAGATTTGGAAGTGAGAGTATGTTGATATCTTTGAATTAATCAATGCAGAAGGGGTTCAATGTTTGTTGGAATCAGACACTGCAAATAGCAAATATCTTCTGTCAGCTTTAGCAGCCTTGGAGCAGAGGAGGGTAGGGTAGGTAGGCTGCAACCAAGAACATGGGAAAATTGGGTGTTAGGCTATGTGTACTACATGGCAGTTTGGCTGGAGAAAGATATCACCTTGTAAACCACCAAAAGAAGCACCATGAATCCACAGGCAGCAAGATTTTAAAGTTCAAAGCAGGAACCAATACAAAAAACTAAAGACACGCTGATTTCACAATGCTGAATAGAAAATATATTAACGTACACTGTAATCTCGTTTTCGTCATCAACTTTGTCAGATAGTTGTAAATGTCAATTCATCACCAGTTTATATATAGGGCTAACAATCAAGTTCTCCACCAATGAAATAAAAAGTTCAATTAAATGATCTTGTGCCTATATTAAGTTATAAAATGTAAACTTAAAATGAATTCATATATGTAATATATAGTCAAATGTATAGTTATTAAAATTGCTACAAAAACACAATATCTAATAAAAAAATGTGTAGTTTTATTGTTTTATTAAAATATAAAATAAGTATTTGTATGATTAACTAAACTGCTCCCTCTAGTGACTTGTTTGATGTATGTTTAATATCAAAAAACAATTCAACAGTATAAGACACTATATACACCATGTAAGTGTAACAATGTAGTTGTAGCCCCGATTAAAAAAAACTTTTCTAAAATTTTTGTACAAAAAAGAAGAAATTTTTCTTCAAAGTTTGGCAGATCTTAATTTAAGTACTGGACCCAGGGAAATCATATAATTTAATCCCGGGAACCTGGTGGACACTAATACAATTTGCCAAAATAATTCTCTGTATTTCACCCGAGTTTCCCACATTCCTCCCCTAGGGTCAGTTTTCACCACTTCTAAAATAAAAAACTGAAACTTGGCTTCCTTACATGTAATGGTATGTTTGTACAATGCGTTGCTATCCTTCTTGGTCCTGTTATCATATAAATGTTCGTAGATCCTTTGTTTTAACTTTCTTTCACTTTTACCAATATAAAAGGAACCACATTCTTTACATACCGATAAGTATATAATCCCTTTTGTATTACAGTTAACGTATGTGTTCAGTTTAAGTTTCCTTTACGTAGCCTTTAAATAATACAAATCTCCTGTTATCAAATGGGTACAAAAATTACATGCTCCACATTTGTGCAAGCCTCTTTTGTTACTCGCACCCATATTCGTACCCCATTTTTTGAACCCCTTTCTATTAAATTTTTTATAGTATTTCCCTTACGGTAAACATATTTAAGATTGTCTTCAAATTTGTAATTAAGGTCTGAAAGTTTAGCAAAATTTCCCCACTCTTTGTCTATAATTCTCCTTATCAAGCCAGAATGACCAACATAAGTGGTTGTAATACCTGCACTGTATAGATCTAGTGCAATTTCTTTTAAGCACGTTGTAATTTCCTTTTCAGATATGCCTATAATTGGGGCAAACCTGGTGTTTCTTCCTTCAGATACCTCCTTCCGTATTTCATCAAATAAGTCACCAGGTTAACATCTGCTTAAAAACAGTTCTTTCAACCAGTCACATTCCCTTTTAAACATCTCATTGTCAGAGGTCATCCTGCTTACACAAACTAACTGCCCCTTAACCACCCCTTTTTTCTGAAAATAGGGGTGAGATCTGTTAAAATGTAAGTAGGAGTTGGAAAATGTCTCTTTTCTATAAAACTTAGACGTAAAATAATTTCCATTTTTACTGATAGTTACGTCTAAATAGTTTAATTTGTGATGTTCAAATTTGGATGTGAAACGTAAAAAACTGGTCATGTTGTTGAGATAATTGACAAAATTGTCAAAGCATGTTTGATCCCCTTTCCATAATAGACACAAATCGTCTAAAAATCAACCATAAAACACCCAGGACCCATCATAAATAGAATTTAACACAAAATGGTTTTCCCAATAGGCCATAATAATGTTGGCGTATGTGGGGGCGCAATGTGCCCCCATAGCCACACCTCTCACTTGTTTAAAATATTCTCCTTTGAAGAATATAAAGTTATTCTTCAGCACAATGTCCATAAGAACCAATGCAGATCTAAATTCACTGTGTGTTAGCGTTTGGTATCCAACCAACATTTCCTCAAACCATTCTAGGCCAATGTCGTGAGGGATACTGGTGAACAGATCTATAACATCCAAAGTACCAAAAGATACTTCCTCAGAACATAGTGAATGGTCCAGTTTCCTCAAAAAATCCCAAGAATCCTTCAAAATATTTTCGTTGTTACCAATAAGACATTTTACTTTTAAGTCTACATATTTTGCTAGGGGTGCCATTATAGAACCCTCAGCAAATACTATTGCTCTCAATGGAGGGTCATTAACATCTTTATGTATTTTTGGAATTCCGAAGATAGATGGTACTTTAGGTTTCTCTACTTTTAAATACCTAAAGGTTTCTAAATCTATTAACCCCTCCATTAACAAATCATTGAGAAGGATACGAATCTTCCTGTAGGCAAAGTTGATCTCATTTATGGAGGTTCTAATATACTTCTCCGAATTGTTAAGTATTTCCATCATTTTCCGTTCGTACATTATATGTTCCAATCAATGGCCACGCTGCTATCGTCGCTACCACCCACAGGGAACCAGGAAGCAGGAAAGCAAACGCTTCTCAACGAGAGAATGGTGCTAATACAAAAAGACGACAATAGATCAATGGAAATGAACAATAGAGGGGTTAATAATAGTATTGAACGTTTTCCTAGGATACTTCTAACCAATGACAACGAGAGAGGTTTCCCTAAAGAGACGAGGAACAATACCAATATAAATGGAACTCAAAAAACAACTGAAAGCAACAGAAGCGTGGCAGGTACCAAAAAACAACTTTCAGACATTCTCAATGTAAAATTTGATTTTAAAGTCAAAGCTTCTGTTTCTGTGAATAATGGGGCATACAGTAATATGTTGGAAGATTTGGACTTTTTTCTTTACAAATTTAAAATGATGGACATGGATAATGCATATCTGAAACACTGTTTGTCACTGAACATAGTGCCTAAAGGGTTGAGAGTTTGTAAATATCCCAACAACGTCATAGAAGGTAGTGATTTTCACTATGACTTAATAACAGCTTTTGACAAATGTGGATTGGAAGTAATGAGAGCAATTATTAAGAACAATGAAACTGAAATGGAGAGATTGTATTCTAAAATTGAACATATTAATAAAGGTATTACTAGTGACTTGTTTTTTACTATAGAGGAAGAAAAAAACAAATATTTTAAACTATTGAAGAACATAGAAGTTAAGTGCACAGAAGTACAAAATAGGAAATTTAGCAAAATAGAGAGAGATCTAAATGAATATAAAACAAAAACCCATTACCCTAAACCCAAATTTAGTGGTAGAAGAAACAGTGGTGGTTACATTAATGAAATAAGGGAAAGTAAAGGCAATGAGGATTTTTTTTATATAGATGAGAACCTTGATACCACTGAATTTCCCCCTTTAAGAAGGTCTGAAAGGCTTAGGTCAAAAAAATCTGGTGAATACAATTCAAAAAACTACAAGGGCAGCCAATGGAGACCTCAAATGAGGAATCCAGTAAGATGGAACTAGTGGAAGGAATATTCAATACAGGTTTTAAATGGACATACAAGGATTTTAGTATTTTTAATTATTCTGGTTATCCTATAAACATCCCTACTTTTGATTTGTTTTCTAAAGGGTTTGGTTTCATTCCAGCACAGAAAACAAACATTTTCAAATTGTTGGTTGACCTCAAACTATTTTTAAGGAAAAATAATTTACAACTACTATTCAATGGTAAAATGACTGAAGGTAAAGAGAATGGTTTAAGACGAAAGAGTACTTTTAACCCTCCACTGCATCCACAATTAAAAAATTTTGAAAGAACAGTTGAGGGTGTATTAAGAACTTCTTTTAAACAATATTATGTGAGACCAAACTTAACCTTACCTGAAAAGATTATGCTAGGTGAAATTAGCAGTGACAAAAATCTTAGGGTTATGAAGCCCGACAAAGGTGGGGGAGTGGTATTTATGAAACATATAATGTACGAACGGAAAATTATGGAAATACTTAACAATTCGGAGAAGTATATTAGAACCTCCATAAATGAGATCAACATTGCCTACAGGAAGAGTCATATCCTTCTCAATGATTTGTTAATGGATGGGTTAATAGATTTAGAAACCTTTAGGTATTTAAAAGTAGAAAAACCTAAAGCACAGTCTATCTTCGGAATTCCAAAAATGCATAAAGATGTTAATGACCCTCCCTTGAGAGCAATAGTATCTGCTGAGGGTTCTATAACTGCACCCCTAGCAAAATATGTAGACTTAAAAGTAAAAGGTCTTTTAACAAGTGAGAGGTGTGGCTATGGGGGCACATTGCGCCCCCACATACGCCAACATTATTATGGCCTATTGGGAAAACCATTTTGTGTTAAATTCTATTTATGATGGGTCCTGGGTTTTTTATGGTAGATTTTTAGACGATTTGTGTCTATTATGGAAAGGGGATCAAACATCCTTTGACAATTTTGTCAATTATCTCAACAACACAACCAGTTTTTTACATTTCACATCCAAATTTGAACATCACAAATTAAACTATTTAGACGTAACTATCAGTAAAAATGGAAATTATTTTATGTCTAAGGTTTATAGAAAAGAGACATTTTCCAACTCCTACTTACATTTTAACAGTTCTCACCCCTATTTTCAGAAAAAAGGGGAGGTTAAGGGGCAGTTAGTTCGTGTAAGCAGGATGACCTCTGACAATGAGATGTTTAAAAGGGAATGTGACTGGTTGAAAGAACTGTTTTTAAACAGAGGTTACCTAGGTGACTTATTTGATGAAATACAGAAGGAGGTATCTGAAGGAAGAAACACCAGGTTTGCCCCAATTATAGGCATATCTGAAAAGGAAATTACAACGGGCTCAAAAGAAATTGTACTAGATCTATACAGTGCAGGTATTACAACCACTTATGATGGTCAGTCTGGCTTGATAAGGAGAATTATAGACAAAGAGTGGGGAAATTTTGCTAAACTTTCAGACCTTAATTACATATTTGAAGACAATCTTAAATATGTTTACCGTAAGGGAAATACTATAAAAAATTTAATAGAAAGGGGTTCAAAAAAATGGGGTACGAATATGGGTGCGAGTAACAAAAGAGGCTTGCACAAATGTGGAGCATGTAATTTCTGTACCCATTTGATAACAGGAGATTTGTATTATTTAAAGGCTAGGAAAAGGAAACTTAATCTGAACACATACGTTAACTGTAATACAAAAGGGATTATATACTTATCGGTATGTAAAGAATATGGTTCCTTTTATATTGGTAAAAGTGAAAGAAAGTTAAAACAAAGGATCTACGAACATTTATATGATATCAGGACCAAGAAGGATAACAACGCATTGTACAAACATGCCATTACATGTAAGGAAGCCAAGTTTCAGTTTTTTATTTTAGAAGTGGTGGAAACTGACCCTAGGGGAGGAATGTGGGAAACTCGGGTGGAATGCAGAGAATTATTTTGGCAAATTGTATTAGAGTCCACCAGGTTCCCAGGATTAAATGATATGATTTCCCTGGGTCCAGTACTTAAATTAAGATCTGCCAAACTTTGAAGAAAAATTTCTTCTTTTTTGTACCAAAGTTTTAGAAAAGTTTTTTTTTAATAGAGGCTACAACTACATTGTTACACGTACATGGTGTATATATTGTGTCTTATACTGTTGAATTGTTTTTTGATGTTAAACATACATAAAACAAGCCACTAGAGGGAGCAGTTTAGTTAATCATACAAATACGTATTTTATATTTTAATAAAATAATAAAACTACACTTTTTTATTAGATATTGTGTTTTTGTAGCAATTTTAATAACTATACATTTGAATATATATTACATATATGAATTCATTTTAAGTTTACATTTTATAACTTAATATAGGCACAAGATCATGTAATTGAAATTTTTATTTAATTGGTGGAGAACTTGATTGTTAGCCCTATATATAAAATGGTGATGAATTGACATTTACAACTATCTGACGAAGTTGATGACGAAAACGAGATTATAGTGTACGTTAATATATTTTCTATTCAGCATTGCGAAATCAGTGTGTCTTTAGTTTTTTGTATTGGTTCCTGCCTTGAACTTTAAAATCTTGCTGCCTGTGGATTCGTGGTGCTTCTTTTGTTGGTTTACTAGTTCTGCTTTGGACACCATCCGTTTTTTCTAAAGATATCACCTTGGCCATGCCACTCTTGACATACATTCTAACAATCCATGAGGCTCAGACCTTACAGATGGAAACATTTGGTTCTGGTATAATCAGAGTATTTGGAGGTGGAAAGAGTTGCATCACTCACTGCATTGGGAAGTTAGGAACCTTGACATTTGGCTAGACACTATTATAGATAGCTTTGGAACTCTTAGCAGAGGGAGAAGATAGGAGGGGAAAAGTTGGGGGTTGTTGGGCTTTTACTGAGAGGCATTGATTGTGGGGTGGCATGCAGGTTTTTGCACACTTGTTTGAAGTGTGCGAGAATTCATCCGGCTGTGCAGTGTTGCCACCGGGAAGGTACATCGGTCAATCCCAGTTTGATTTCGACTGACTTGGTTGGTTCACCATCTTTGTTTCTGAGATTTCAAAGTCTGCAAGGTAGGGGGAATTTTCATTTGTAGGGGGAGGTTGTCCTTTTGGGGAAGAGAGGAAGACCAGGTGTAACATTCTCTCATTAACATGCAGGTATTGTGGCACATGCTCTACCAATTTCCTGATTTGTCAGTTGTGGAGAAATTAATTAATGTATTTTCTCAGCAATTTTTCATTAAATCAAGGGTTGGAGGGGATGGAGCAGTGTCTAAGAATTTGCGTTCAATGCAGTGGAAGGAATATATTTTAGAAGGTTTGATGGAGAAGGAACAGCAGGAGTGTAGGTTGTTAGGTCCTTTTCACATCCCCCCTTTTACACATTTTAAGATTTTGCAGTTAGGTTGGGTTTCTAAGAAGTCAGCTGGTGAATTTTGGTTGGTTCCCCATTTGTCTTACCCTGAAGAAGTTCCATTAATGATTTTATTTTGGTAGAGGACACCAAGGTGAGTTATACATCTTTGGATCAATGCAAGTTATTCGACGGTTTAAGGATCAGTGGTTGTGAAGCTAGACATTGAATCTGTGTTTCAATTACTGCCAGTATGGGAGGATGTGTGGCCATTGTTTGCCATGGTGGTTGGAAATAAGTTCTGTTTTGACAAGGCTATGCCAATGGGATGCTCGGTAGCCTGTGACACTTTTGGGAAGTTTAGCACTGCACTCCATCAGATTTGGCAGCAGCAGGTAGGCACTCAAAAGTTGGTATATTACTTAGATGATTTTTTTAATTGTAGGTGAGTGGTTTGAGGGGAGCACTAGAAGGAAAGCAAACATTTTTGGGAATGCGTGACCAATTAGGTGTCCCATTGCCTATGCAAAAGATGGAAGGCCCAGCCAAGGCACTGGATTTCTTGGATTTATTAGTGGATGTGGAATGTGGGTTGTTTTGTCTGCATCTGATGGAAAAAAATTAATGGGTGAAGTCCATGGACAAGGTGTGAATCAAGGACATCATGGTGCTTTTAAGGTTTCTCAATTTTGAATGTTGGGCAATTCACCCGGGCCATACATTTTGTAGGTATGTGGCCTTTTTGTTAAAGGGGGGGAGCAGACATTATTGGGTAAGAATTGCTAAGCTAGCATGTGCTGATTTGGCATCATGGTTGTCCTTCATGGATCAGTTTGATGGTGTCTTGTTTTGGCAGATGAATAGGGTTGGTCAAGGGGAATTCCAGTTGTTTACAGATGTGGCACGTGTACTGTGATGGGAGTTTCTTTGGTAACAAATGACTTGTGGCTTGTTGGCCACAAGACTGGAAGGATGAGTGGAAAAGAGATGTAGCCATTCTGGAGTTAATGCCAATTTGGGTGGCATCTGTGGTTTGGCAGGAGTGGTTGAGAGGAAAGAGGGTTATTTTACATTTGGACAATATAGCAGTGGTACGAGTTTTCAGGTTAAAACAGTGATGTCTGAATTGCAATTGTTAGTATAACATAAGCTGGTTTTGCAGAGCTTGCTGATAAATGTTTCTTTCATAGGTGTGCATGTAGTGGGTGCTATGAATGGAGTTACTCATAGTTTGTTTTGCTTTCAGTTTTCCAGTTTTTGCCAGTAATCTCCAGAGGCAACAGGTGAGCTGAGGGTATTGCCAGATGAGTTATGGCAGATTGTGCTGAAGTAACCAGACTGTTGTTGCATCAGCCTTGAGCAGCATTCACCAGGAAAGTGTATAGTAGAGCATTACATGATTTTTATAAATTTGTTTTGCAGCTGCCAGAGGAGGAGAGATTTTGGTCTCAAGAAATGTTATTGCAATACTTGGCTCAGACTTGGGAGCAAAGTAAGGCAGTTCAGTCGGTCAAGGTGGACCTGGCCACAAAAAGTAAATTTGCTTGGGTGGCAGGGTTGTATCACTTCACTAAGTCTTGGACAGTTGCTGGTATGTTGAAGGGATGTGGTAGACTGGCTGGTGTGAATGTGGATAAGCGATGACAATTGATCAGATGGGTTTTGAAAGGTTTGTTGCAAGGTTTAGTCTTAGTGGCTGGTGATTAAAAGGATTATACTTTGTGGGTGATGTTGTCCTTATGGATATATTATTGGGCATCTTGGGTGTCAGACTTGTTAGAGTCAGTAGTTTGCTGAGATGTCACTTTATTTTCTGTGGCAGTGCACCTTTGGTTGCATAGATCTATGTTAGGGAAGGGTACAAAGTCAGTTTTTGGGAAAGATAAGAGCAACTGGCTGTATCTGGTGAGTTGGGCTAGGAGATGACTGCAGATCCATGCAGGGAGTCAAGACTTGTTTTTTTGGTTGAGATGGGGTAAGGTGATAATGGGTTGTCAGTTTGTCTATGTGATGAAGACAGCTTTTCATTGTACTGGTTTTCTGGGAGAGAGGCTTTCTACTCATTTCTTTTGCATAGGGAGGGCTTCAGATTTAGTCAGGGAAGGCACATCAGTTAGTTGAGGTTATTAAGCAGGTGGGTCATTTGTCTTCAAATGTCTTTTTGTCTTATACTAGATATATTTTTTTTTTTTTTTAGTTTTAGGAAAGAAGATTCTCATTCTGGGTCATTAGTAGGTTCATTGGGTGGTGATGTGGGTTGCAAATAGGACTGATGGCAAAGAGCAGGGTGTGAGTCATTTTGGCTGGAGAGTCATATGGCATGGTATCAGAGGCCTCAGGTGGAATCAGCTCATTGATGAGTTTGCATTTATACAGTTGTCGGTGGGGCTTCCTCGAGTATTGGGGGTATATTTGGCAGGTAATGATTTGGGAATAATTCCAAATCAGCAAGTGGTGCATAGGATAAGGGAGGATTTGATTACTTTGAAAAGGTTATATCTGGTTATGTGCATTGTGCGGTTTGAGATAGTACCACATTTATTTTGGAGGAATGCTGGTAGTTTCTTGGCTTTACAGCAGGCTTGACACTTTGTTAATTGTAGGTGAGCAAGTCAGCTAGTTACTTTGGCTATTCAGATGCCAGAACACAGGACTTTAATGACAATAACCCAGTCTGGTTTATAGAGGATGGAGTGCACCTGGATGAGTTTGGTTTAGATCTGTTTAATGCATACTTAGTTTTTTTTTTTTTTTTTTTTTTTTTTTTTTGGAGAGTTTAGTGAAAGTTCTGCAGCAGGTGGGGAACATCTTTGGTCAGGCTAGTGGGTGGAGATAGAGGGGCAGGCTTGTACCTCTTCTGTTCTTCCTCTGGTGTTGGGTTTTGAGGCAAGGAGTTTGAAGGATGAAAATGAGCAGTAGGACACTGCATGATAAGTAAAATAAGTGAACAGTGGTAACAACGCTGCTTTTTTGGGCAGGGATACTACCCTGCTAAATGGTTACTAGGAAGTTTATTTGTGATTAAGAAATTGGAATGATGCAATAAAGTTATACTAATGGAAATTTAATAAAGGGTCGTCAAATGCCATTTTGGTATGTTGGGTTTTATTGAAGGGAATCGGGATAAATGAGGTTTGTGAACAAATTGATCTGTCCAGACACATTGTCAGTGTTTTAGTGGTTATGTACAGATGATAGGTAGGGGCTTAGGGTTGTACAAAAGGGATAGGTGTGGGGTGGAGAAGATATTAAGTCTAGGATAAAAGGGAAGAAAGGGGAAGAAGTTTAAGTAGAGCTTTGGGCAAAGAAGGGTTAATCCAATTCTGTAAGTGCCTTAGAGCTGATTATTTTTTCTTTTTTATTGGAAGAAACTCTTCCCATGCCAGTGCTGAAGCAAACAAAAGAAGCAGCAAAAAGAAAGCAACATGTGACATGTCCCCCAGCCTGCAGTCAGACAATCGCTTAAATGAACTGGTAAATAATCAGTCTTCTTATACTCTAACTAAAGATGAAACTGCAGTTTTAAGTAAAGGCTTAAACTTATTCCTTCATGTTTGAAGGATGTCACTAAGACTATTGCTGAATTGTGCTACTTTACTAGAACTCTTAATCTTAAGATTTTATATGGTGCTAGTGATTCTGATAATTTTCATGCTGCTAAAACTTGTAAACGATCTAGCGCATTTATTCTAGTATATCATAACCACATCCAAGTTTTCAAGTAGAGATGGAAATTTATGACTTGTACAACAGTAAATTTATTAAGCAGAAGTTTTTTTTTTTTAATCTTAATCGGAATGAACAAGCTGCATTGATTTCCTTAATAAATATCCATGTTATTGTTATAAAGAATGCAGATAAAGGAGGTAGTGTAGTGATTTTAGCTTTCTTATACTGTAAACAAGCCATGTTACATCTTCTTAATTCTAAATAACTCATACTAGAAGTAATATCTAAGTCAGAGTGTAATAACATTATTCTAAGTGTGACTGAAGTTATATGTGAAATGTTCACATTAAATTACACCATAGAAGTACTATGCAATTACTTTAAAGTTTGTGATCCCATTACACCGTTCATATATCGCATACCAAAAGTTCATAAATCTGTGGCTACCCTCCCCTCTGACCCATTGTTTCAGCAAATGGTTGGGTAACCGAACTGTTATCAAAATACCTTGATACCCAAGTAAAGATAGGTTTTGAATATACTGCCATATTTCTGAAAGATAGTGCAGACTTTTTAAAGTAATTGTATAAATGGTCAAGAGACAAGCATTTAGCTAACTGTATTTTTGCAACTCTGGATGTTGACTCTATATTTACAAATATACCAACTGATGTGGGTATTTCTTATGTGAAAAAATATTTATTAGAGTTAACTGAATATACACCGTCTCATATAATGGAGTGTCAACACATTCTATCAAGCAATAATGCATTTTTAGACAAGGTTTTATTTTATTGTCGATTTATTTGCTGATGACCTTTTTTCATTTGGAAGGTGACATTACTAGTTTTAATGATTTCACTGAATATTTCACTAACACAACTTCCTTTTTAAAATGTTAGAGCAATGTAAATACAGATTTTATTGATTTTTTAGATATTACTGTTTTAGGGATGCAACAGGAGCACTAGATACTAAACTTTGCAAGAAACCAGTAAAAAGGAATTTATATCTGCATAAGAACAGCATGCACCCTCAGTGCATGTTCAAAAATATTGTTAAGAATCAGTTCACTAGATCTGCCAAGTTGAATACTTCTGATGAGACTATGTCTATGCAGCTTAATGATGCTTTTTCTGACTTTAAAGACAAGACAAGGGTTACAAAAATAGTGAGTTAAAGGATGCCTACAATGATGTTATCTCACTAACACAAACTAAAACTAGGCCAACATTTGCTAAAAACTGACACTATATATATGGCTTAAGCTATCAAATGGTCTAGGGTTCGATGCATGCTTACTTACAATGCCAACACTAATGATGTTAAAGATATTATTAAAACATATTGGCATATTCTAAGAGGTGTTCCTGAACTTAACCAAGTGCTTTCTGATACACCAGGTTTTGGCCATAAGAGAAGTCAGAATTTAAAAAAACAGGCTATGCTATAAAGAACAAAGAATGGTTAATATGTTAGACCAATTCTAAGAAGAAGAATACTTTTAAATCTGGTAGGTGCAAGTTCTGCCATTATGATCTAAGCTGTAACCTCTTTAAACATTCAGTCATGTATGTGGTAATTAATTATATGATTATGGTAATTGTAATACCAGTAATGTAGTTTGCCTTGTCTTATATCAAGAATGTACTGCATTCTATGTGGGTTAAACAAACCAGAAATATGAAGATTGGATAAGTAAACATCTATCTGACATAAAAAAGTTATTACTAGTGCTCTTTATAGACACCAAAAAGACAAAGGCTTTTTCATGATTTTAAGTTTTTAATTTTATGTGTTACTATTAGCTCAGCTCATGGTGGAAATAATGTACATCAGACTGAATTAAATAAATTTGACTAGTAGACTTGAATAGTACTGTCTCCTTAAACCCTTTGCTTGTTGAACATCAGAAGCATGTGTAATAATTATGACATCACTATATAAAGAGTTCTATTGATACAACATTTCTGTACCAAGCCTGAAGAAGCCTGAAGGTGAAAGTGTTTTTACTTACATTTCAATAAAGTGTTCTTGGTCTAGAATAGCAGTTTGTGTGTTCCAGTGGTCCTTTGCTTTACTGATAAGGAAAATAAGTGAATGGGGGTGACAACGCTGCGTATTATATTATATAAACAAACCCTCATGTTAGAATATTTTATATTAACCTATGACATCTTAAGCAACTAAAAGTTTAACAGGACTTTTCTTGAGAAAATAATCTCACCTTTCTTAATACTTTTACATAAACACTATTTACTAAACAAAAACGTTTCCTTCCCACTTCTATAATCCACATGGCTAGAAACCTTCTCTTCTGCCTTTCAGTTTCTCCCAGCAAGTACTGATTTCATTTACAAATTACTCTTTTTTTTTTCTTGTGATCAGTAATTTTCTACTTTTGTTATACTTTATTTCTTTTTAAACTTTATTCTTCCATAATTCTGCTCAGTTGTCATACATCAAACATTGTTTACTAGTCTGCAGTGCTCTTTCTTGCAATATTATTATTATCATTATTATTGCATGTTGTCAATAGCTAGATGGAATTTTGTCAATCTGCTTTAACACATATTTTTTAAATACTGTATTAACATAACATGATTTTATACTGTCATTTTGTTCTTAGATTTTCCATGGTGAACCTGAAATAGGGACTCAAAATAGAGTGTTCCACCCTCTTAGCAAATTTAAGAAAAGAAAGGAAAAAAAACACAGATGCCACTATAAAATACTTAGTACTAGAGAGAGCTGCAAATATTTTTAGCAGACACAACATTAATGTTTGTACTTTCCTCACTACAGACTTCATCAGAAATGCAAAAACCTTCCAATCTACAAAAATGTATATGTGTCACCATGTCAAAATGTTTCATCAATTATGCAATGAAAATACAATCTTAGTTAAAAAGACATGCATTAAAAACCATGAAACAATTTAATTTACAATTTTCAACCTCTTGTCTTTAAAAAAAAACATTTGATATTGTTTCATTTAAACCTAGGTATTCTTCCATTCTTAATGTTATGTTCATTCTGTTTCTTACTTGCCAATCCTGTTCTTATAATTACTGCCCCTTAAATCCTCTTGGACTTGCTCCAATACAAAAAAAAAAAAATTAAAAATCTTATAATTGACACATAAACAAATGTGCTTTTATAATGCATTGTTACTATCTTTGCTTTTTATTGAGTAGCGGTCTTCCTTATTTCTCCTGTTTAAGGTTTTGGCTGTCATTTTCACATAAAATACATCATATCCAGAACAAATACTAATATACACCACACCTCTAGAATTACAGGTAAATCTCCCTGTTGCTACTATAGTATTTTCCATATGTTCTAAGACAATAAAAAGCCCTTCGTAAATATACCTACAGATATTACACATACCACACTTATATATTCCATCTTCCTTGTTGGTATGAACTGGGCTTACTAATGTATTATCATTTTGTAATTGAGTCTTAAGACTGTTTGTTTTCTTATAGACAAATACAGGCTTTTCTCCCACAATTATCGAATTATTTCCTTTTAATATTTTCTAATTATCAGAAATAATCTTACAAATACTAATATTGTCAATGGACATATCCAAACCACAAGCAGGTATTGTTTTATTATACATACTAATTTATAAAGATTTGTACTGGGGCTTAAGCAAAATAGGGACAAAATGAGTATACCTTTTCTGTAAAACTTCATTGACATTGGCTAACAGATGCTCTTTATTGTAACCTCTTTCCAAAACAGACAGGTGATAAATTCAAGTTCTATCTTAAAATCTGACTCCCTGGTAATCATTCTAGAGACTCTAATATATCGCCCTCTAAGCATATTCATTTTCATAAATACATGATGATTACTGTTAAATGTAAATAACAATTAGAATATATTTATTTACAGAAAGTACTACTATTGACATACTCATTAACCTTGTCCCACTCTACGGTGATATCAAAAAAGTGAACTTTAAATTTCAAAAATTTAGATTGAATATTATTTTTTTATAAAACTGCTCACAGTCATTTGTATTTCCTCTTATAATAAAAAAATCCACATATTTTCTAAAAATATGATGTTAGGAATTAAAACTACTGTGGGGTAAAAGCTCACTTTCCCACCACCTCAAGACTAAGTTTGCAAAACCAGGTGCTACTGTAGGCCCCATGGCAATTCTTTTTATTTGTTTACAGTATTTTCCCTTAAACAAAAAGAAATTGTTATCTAACAGCATTTCCAACACCATAGAGTGTAAATTAATTTGTTCATTAGAAAACTCATTCCTTTTGGTTAAAAAAGACCTATAAAATTCAACAGCTTTATCTTGTGGAATGCTTGTGAATAAAGAAACCATATCAACAGTAAACATCTGCACTTCAACATCTTCATAACTATATTCCTGATTGAATCGGCTTATGTGATCCAGAAAATTCCAAGAATGTCGAGTAAAAGAAGGCAATTTATAAACGAATGGATTTAATATAGTAACCACACAAGGTTCACTCCAGAGGCCAAATAAGGATATGAGACCCTGGAAAGTCAGTAGTACACAAAACGAAATTCCAAAAGAAGGGTTGAGCCCAGAAGTATAAAAAAGTTGTTTAATAACGCTTGTAACAAACAAAAGTGCATTTTCGAAAATCTTCCTCAGATACAAACACAAGATCAAATACATTCCGCACTGAAAACACCCTTAATTTATACACTTAAATAAATTGATTCATTGGCTTCAATTGTTGGTTGATTACAACACAATTAATTGCAACAAGCTTTAATGAAAATAAAATCAGAATAAAAAAATGATATTCCTATAAGTTCTATGTTAAATCTGTATGAATGTTAAAAATATGTTTTTGTATATATATAACCCACAAACATATTTATATACTATAAAAGTTTTATAATTTAAACATATATATAATAATTAATTGATTTAAAAAAAAGATATATATATGTTAGATTAAAAGTTGTTTATGTTGGTTGTAGGTTATACTACCATCTGGTGGACTAAATAATGAATTACAACTTAGCAGCTCTTAATTTAAGAACTGGAGTAATTGAACGCATTTCATTTAAACCAGGTTCCTTAGTAGCCTCCAAAATTATTTGCCAGAATAACTCTCTATATTCGAGTTTAGTTTCCCACATGCCACCCCTGACTTCTTTTGGTACGATTTCTAATACAAAAAATAGGAAAACAGATTCTTTACACACTTGAGAGTGCCGAAATATAGCATTATTCCTTTTATTTTTCTTAATTTCATAATATTCTTGCTTTTAGCTTCCTTTCTGTTTTTCCCACATAAAAAGAAGAACAGGAGTGGCATGTGGCAAGGTACACTACCCCTGTTGTATTGCAATTAGCAAATTTGGAAGATGAAATAGTTCTATTTCTGCTGGGAATAAAAATATTGGTACCAGTATAAATAAATTGGCATTGTGAACATGATCCACATTTATATGTTCCTATTCTGTGTGATTCACTATCACATCCCCTTCTACCCCCATATTCAAAAATATTTTTTAAATTCATGTCTCTTCTATATATAAATTTCAAGGGCTGGTTTTTTATATATTCTAATTCAGTAAAATCTCTAAATTTATCCCATTCCTTAGTGATAATGCTTTTAAGTGGAGCTGAATCACCTGTGTAATCCATTATAAAGGCTTTCGAAAAACTACTAGTATCACTAGAATAATTTAGATGTGTATTAATTTCAAGAACATCTTGTCCCAAAATAGGGGCAAATCTCCCTTTTCTACCTTCTATTACCATTTTGTAAAATTCTTCTATTAAATAAATGGGATATCCCCTGTCTCTAAACATATCCATAACAAAATGACTGTCTGAATGAAAATCACTTTCGTCAGAGGTCATCCTGCTAGTCCTAATAAGTTGTCCCTTAAGGATGTTTCTTTTCTGACTAAAGGGATGCCCACTTGAAAAATGAAGGTAGGAATTTGAAAAGGTAGGTTTCCTATAAACCTTAAAGACAAACTGATCATTGCTTTACTTAGTAAAACATCTAAATAAATACATTCATCAAAATTGATAGTATATGTAAAATCTAAAAAAATTGGTAGTGCTTTTAATATATTCTAAAAATTCTAAAAATCTATCTATAGTGTCAGTCCAAAAGATAACGATGTCATCCGAAAAACGCTTGTAAAATACCCAACAATTCACAAATTCACTATTATTAATAAATAAAATTTCCCACCATGAAAGAATTATATTTGCATATGTTGGGGAACACTTTGCCCCCATGGCTACTCCTTTAACTTGTCTATAAAATTCTCCTTGAAAATACATATAATTATTCTTAAGCACTATTTCCATCAATAATAGACAAGTTTTAAAAACATCAGATGATGTACTTTTGTGATGTACCATGCTTTCTTCTAACCATAAAAGTCCAATGTCATGGGGAATAGATCCAAATAAATCTACAATATCCAGTGTAATAAAAATTATTTGATTGGAAAATAAATGGTTTTTGACTTGCCTCAAAAAGTCCCAAGAATCCTTTAAGGTATTTACTCCACTATTTGATAATTCTTTAAGTTTAATATCAACATATTTAGCTAAAGGAGTGGTAATAGAGCCTTCAGAAGCAACAATTAACCTTAAAGGTGGATCATCCTGATCTGTATGTACCTTCGGGATGCCAAATACTGAGGGAACCCTGGGATTCTGGGTGGTAAGAAAATTGAAGGTGTCCAAATCAATAGAGCCCTCAAGTAATAAATCATTGATTAACATATAAATCTTAGCTTTTGAAATATTAACTTCATTAATAGAGGCTTTTGTATAACAGGTGGTATTTTGCAAACTTTCCTTCATCTTGGATTCATACAAGATAGCATCCATTAATACTACCCCACCCCCTTTGTCTGGTTGCATAATACGAAGGTTCTTATTTCTTTTCAAACTGTCAAGTAAACTAAGTTCTTCTTTGATTAGATTGGAATAAACATGATGAGAACACACAGTTTTCCTGATTTCATTTTCCACCACTTTTTCAAAAATTTTTAACTGGGGATGAAGTGGGGGGTTGAAAACACTCTTCTTTTTAAGTTCAGTTTGTATGTAGTTAATGTTACCCTTATCTTCAAATATTAACCCCAAGTTTTGTTTCCTTAAAAACTATTTTAGGTCCACAATGGCCCTTGGTATACTAACTTTTCTAACTGGAATGAACTTAAAACCCTTGACAAATAATTCAAAAAATTCAGTGGTAACATCCAGAGTACTGTAATTAAAAATTTTATATTGGTTATACTCGAAAATATAACCATTATGTTTAATAAAATTATCTCTTTCTTTTAATTCCTGTAATTCCCCCTGTATGGGTGGGCAGGATAATGATAATTTACTGGTGTCCTGTTGCGTAATCGATCTGACCTCCTCAGGGGGGGAATGTACTCTAAAGGGATGTCATTAGTTCTATTTACTTCATTTTGATTTTCAAATTCACCATCAGTCTCCCTCGCTGGAGTAAAATTGTCAGAATTAAATCCATCAACTTCCCTTCTATAGTTATTATATGGTTTTGGTCTGGGGTATGCAGTCCCTAGACTGTAAGCTTTAATATCCCTCTCAAGCTTGAGGGCTTTTCTCTTCATATTATTAATGCATTCTTTTTCTATGGTGGAAAAAATACTGTTATATGTAATTTTCTCCGACTCAACTGAAAATAACAAATCTTTGGTAATATTACTGTTAACTTTATTAATTTTAGTAATCAAATGTGTTCTAATCCTGTCATTTTCATCTATAATAGCTTTGGCTATGTTCAAGCCACATTTGTCAAAAATGCTTAATAGTTCTTTGTGGAAGATAGACCCTTCTTCCACCCTATTTGGATATTTACTGACACGCAAACCTTTAGAGACTATTCCCTTATCAATGCATTCTTTCAAAAAAGTACTGTCACATGCTAATCTTTCATATTTGTCCAAATAAAAGTATAATAAGTCCAGATTTTCTTTATAAATGTTGTTTCCTGAATTGTTCATTTCAGAAACCATACCTGGTGTAAACATAGCAAATTGTTTGTCCAAAAATGATTTTAAATCAACTGCTGTAGTGGAAAGAGGAAAGTCACCTTGTATAGGGGGTGAGCGATGCTCGCGCTGACATCGCGGTTCTTTTGGAAGCCAAGCCTGACTATTTCCAGGAACATCATTGGTATTAGGTCCTGACCGCAAAAGTAAAGGAAACTCTTCAAAATCGTCGATATTAACTGCCAAAGCTGGTCGTCCTCCTGTCTCGGCGTTGCAACGTTCCGTAGAAACAGGAAGTGCTCTGCCCTTATGTGAACTTGAGGGAGGGACTTCCTTTGGATTTGACTGACAGTTCAATGCATGAGGCTGTAGAATAGTTGGTGTTGCAAAGGCTACTATCAAATTACATACTGGAGTTAATAATTCTATTAACTGAGAAAGTTGACCGATAACTTTCCTCAGTTCTCCTTTTTCATTGAGAACTGAATCAGAATCCTGATGGGTCTCTGCCCCTGGTGCCTCTGCCATCCCTGATACTGCACAATAACCAATTTGGAGATGAAAGAGTGAACTTCCAATACAAATAACCACACAAAGTTCACTCCGGAGGCCAAATAAGGGTATGAGACCCTGGAAAGTCAGTAGTACCCAAAACGAAATTCCAAAAGAAGGGTTGAGCCCAGAAGTATAAAAAAGTTGTTTAATAACGCTTGTAACAAACAAAAGTGCATTTTCAAAAATCTTCCTCAGATACAAACACAAGATCAAATACATTCCACACTGAAAACACCCTTAATTTATACACTTAAATAAATTGATTCATTGACTTCAATTGTTGGTTGATTACAACACAATTAATTGCAACTAGCTTTAATGAAAATAAAATCAGAATAAAAAATTGATATTCCTATAAGTTCTATGTTAAATCTGTATGAATGTTAAAAACATGTTTTTGTATATATATAATCCACAAACATATTTATATACTATAAAAGTTTTATAATTTAAACATATATATAATAATTAATTGATTTAAAATATATATATATATATATATATATATATATATATATATATATATATATATATATGTTGGATCACAATGCCAATTTATTTATACTGGTACCAATATTTTTATTCCCAGCAGAAATAGAACTATTTCATCTTCCAAATTTGCTAATTGCAATACAACAGGGGTAGTGTACCTTGCCACATGCCACTCCTGTTCTTCTTTTTATGTGGGAAAAACAGAAAGGAAGCTAAAAGCAAGAATATATGAACATTATTATGAAATTAAGAAAAATAAAAGGAATAATGCTTTATTTCGGCACTCTCAAGTGTGTAAAGAATCTGTTTTCCTATTTTTTGTATTAGAAATCGTACCAAAAGAAGTCAGGGGTGGCATGTGGGAAACTAAACTCGAATACAGAGAGTTATTCTGGCAAATAATTTTGGAGGCTACTAAGGAACCTGGTTTAAATGAAATGCTTTCAATTACTCCAGTTCTTAAATTAAGAGCTGCTAAGTTGTAATTCATTATTTAGTCCACCAGATGGTAGTATAACCTACAACCAACATAAACAACTTTTAATCCAACATATAGATATATATATATATATATATATATATATATATATATATATATATATATATTTTTTTTTTTTTTTTAAACCAATTAATTATTATATATATGTTTAAATTATAAAACTTTTATAGTATATAAATATGTTTGTGGATTATATATATACAAAAACATGTTTTTAACATTCATACAGATTTAACATAGAACTTATAGGAATATCAATTTTTTATTCTGATTTTATTTTCATTAAAGCTAGTTGCAATTAATTGTGTTGTAATCAACCAACAATTGAAGTCAATGAATCAATTTATTTAAGTGTATAAATTAAGGGTGTTTTCAGTGTGGAATGTATTTGATCTTGTGTTTGTATCTGAGGAAGATTTTCGAAAACGCACTTTTGTTTGTTACAAGCGTTATTAAACAACTTTTTTATACTTCTGGGCTCAACCCTTCTTTTGGAATTTCATTTTGGGTACTACTGACTTTCCAGGGTCTCATACCCTTCTTTGGCCTCCGGAGTGAACCTTGTGTGGTTATTTGTATTGGAAGTTCACTCTTTCATCTCCAAATTGGTTATTGTGCAGTATCAGGGATGGCGGAGGCACCAGGGGCAGAGACCCATCAGGATTCCGATTCAGTTCTCAATGAAAAAGGAGAACTAAGGAAAGTTATCGGTCAACTTTCACAGTTAATAGAATTATTAACTCCAGTATGTCATTCGATAGTAGCCTTTGCAACACCAACTATTCTACAGCCTCATGCATTGAACTGTCAGTCAAATCCAAAGGAAGTCCCTCCCTCAAGTTCACATAAGGGCAGAGCACTTCCTGTTTCTACGGAACGTTGCAACGCCGAGACAGGAGGACGACCAGCTTTGGCAGTTAATATCGACGATTTTGAAGAGTTTCCTTTACTTTTGCGTTCAGGACCTAATACCAATGATGTTCCTGGAAATAGTCAGGCTTGGCTTCCAAAAGAACCGCGATGTCAGCGCGAGCGTCGCTCACCCCCTATACAAGGTGACTTTCCTCTTTCCACTACAGCAGTTGATTTAAAAGCATTTTTGGACAAACAATTTGCTATGTTTACACCAGGTATGGTTTCTGAAACGAACAATTCAGGAAACAACAATTATAAAGAAAATCTGGACTTATTATACTTTTATTTGGACAAATATGAAAGATTAGCATGTGACAGTACTTTTTTGAAAGAATGCATTGATAAGGGAATAGTCCCTAAAGGTTTGCGTGTCAGTAAATATCCAAATAGGGTGGAAGAAGGGTCTATCTTCCACAAAGAACTATTAAGCATTTTTGACAAATGTGGCTTGAACATAGCCAAAGCTATTATAGATGAAAATGACAGGATTAGAACACATTTGATTACTAAAATTAATAAAGTTAACAGTAATATTACCAAAGATTTGTTATTTTCAGTTGAGTCGGAGAAAATTACATATAACAGTATTTTTTCAACCATAGAAAAAGAATGCATTAATAATATGAAGAGAAAAGCCCTCAAGCTTGAGAGGGATATCAAAGCTTACAGTCTAGGGACTGCATACCCCAGACCAAAACCATATAATAACTATAGAAGGGAAGTTGATGGATTTAATTCTGACAATTTTACTCCAGCGAGGGAGACTGATGGTGAATTTGAAAATCAAAATGAAGTAAATAGAACTAATGACATCCCTTTAGAGTATATTCCCCCCCTGAGGAGGTCAGATCGATTACGCAACAGGACATCAGTAAATTATCATTATCCTGCCCACCTATACAGGGGGAATTACAGGAATTAAAAGAAAGAGATAATTTTATTAAACATAATGGTTATATTTTCGAGTATAACCAATATAAAATTTTTAATTACAGTACTCTGGATGTTACCACTGAATTTTTTGAATTATTTGTCAAGGGTTTTAAGTTCATTCCAGTTAGAAAAGTTAGTATACCAAGGGCCTTTGCGGACCTAACATTGTTTTTAAGGAAACACAACTTGGGGTTAATATTTGAAGATAAGGGTAACATTAACTACATACAAACTGAACTTAAAAAGAAGAGTGTTTTCAACCCCTCACTTCATCCCCAGTTAAAAAATTTTGAAAAAGTGGTGGAAAATGAAATCAGGAAAACTGTGTGTTCTCATCATGTTTATTCCAATCTAACCAAAGAAGAACTTAGTTTACTTGACAGTTTGAAAAGAAATAAGAACCTTCGTATTATGCAACCAGACAAAGGGGGTGGGGTAGTATTAATGGATGCTATCTTGTATGAATCCAAGATGAAGGAAAGTTTGCAAAATACCACCTGTTATACAAAAGCCTCTATTAATGAAGTTAATATTTCAAAAGCTAAGATTAATATGTTAATCAATGATTTATTACTTGAGGGCTCTATTGATTTGGACACCTTCAATTTTCTTACCACCCAGAATCCCAGGGTTCCCTCAGTATTTGGCATCCCGAATTTACATAAAGATCAGGATGATCCACCTTTAAGGTTAATTGTTGCTTCTGAAGGCTCTATTACCACTCCTTTAGCTAAATATGTTGATATTAAACTTAAAGAATTATCAAATAGTGGAGTAAATACCTTAAAGGTTTCTTGGGACTTTTTGAGGCAAGTCAAAAACCATTTATTTTCCAATCAAATAATTTTTATTACACTGGATATTGTAGATTTATTTGGATCTATTCCCCATGACATTGGACTTTTATGGTTAGAAGAAAGCATGGTACATCACAAAAGTACATCATCTGATGTTTTTAAAACTTGTCTATTGTTGATGGAAATAGTACTTAAGAATAATTATATGTATTTTCAAGGAGAATTTTATAGACAAGTTAAAGGAGTAGCCATGGGGGCAAAGTGTTCCCCAACATATGCAAATATAATTCTTTCATGGTGGGAAATTTTATTTATTAATAATAGTGAATTTGTGAATTGTTAGGTATTTTACAAGCGTTTTTTGGATGACATCGTTATCTTTTGGACTGGCACTATAGATAGATTTTTAGAATTTTTAGAATATATTAAAAGCACTACCAATTTTTTAGATTTTACATATACTATCAATTTTGATGAATGTATTTATTTAGATGTTTTACTAAGTAAAAACAATGATCAGTTTGTCTCCAAGGTTTATAGGAAACCTACCTTTTCAAACTCCTACCTTCATTTTTCAAGTGGGCATCCCTTTAGTCAGAAAAGAAACATCCTTAAGGGACAACTTATTAGGACTAGCAGGATGACCTCTGACGAAAGTGATTTTCATTCAGACAGTCATTTTGTTATGGATATGTTTAGAGACAGGGGATATCCCATTTATTTAATAGAAGAAATTTACAAAATGGTAATATAAGGTAGAAAAGAGAGATTTGCCCCTATTTTGGGACAAGATGTTCTTGAAATTAATACACATCTAAATTATTCTAGTGATACTAGTAGTTTTTCGAAAGCCTTTATAATGGATTACACAGGTGATTCAGCTCCACTTAAAAGCATTATCACTAAGGAATGGGATAAATTTAGAGATTTTACGGAATTAGAATATATAAAAAACCAGCCCTTGAAATTTATATATAGAAGAGACATGAATTAAAAAAATATTTTTGAATATGGGGGTAGAAGGGGATGTGATAGTGAATCACACAGAATAGGAACATATAAATGTGGATCATGTTCACAATGCCAATTTATTTATACTGGTACCAATATTTGTATTCCCAGCAGAAATAGAACTATTTCATCTTCCAAATTTGCTAATTGCAATACAACAGGGGTAGTGTACCTTGCCACATGCCACTCCTGTTCTTCTTTTTATGTGGGAAAAACAGAAAGGAAGCTAAAAGCAAGAATATATGAACATTATTATGAAATTAAGAAAAATAAAAGGAATAATGCTTTATTTCGGCACTCTCAAGTGTGTAAAGAATCTGTTTTCCTATTTTTTGTAGTAGAAATCGTACCAAAAGAAGTCAGGGGTGGCATGTGGGAAACTAAACTCGAATATAGAGAGTTATTCTGGCAAATAATTTTGGAGGCTACTAAGGAACCTGGTTTAAATGAAATGCTTTTAATTACTCCAGTTCTTAAATTAAGAGCTGCTAAGTTGTAATTCATTATTTAGTCTACCAGATGGTAGTATAACCTACAACCAACATAAACAACTTTTAATCCAACATATATATATATATATTTTTAAATCAATTAATTATTATATATATGTTTAAATTATAAAACTTTTATAGTATATAAATATGTTTGTGGATTATATATATACAAAAACATGTTTTTAACATTCATACAGATTTAACATAGAACTTATAGGAATATCAATTTTTTATTCTGATTTTATTTTCATTAAAGCTAGTTGCAATTAATTGTGTTGTAATCAACCAACAATTGAAGTCAATGAATCAATTTATTTAAGTGTATAAATTAAGGGTGTTTTCAGTGTGGAATGTATTTGATCTTGTGTTTGTATCTGAGGAAGCTTTTTGAAAACGCACTTTTGTTTGTTACAAGCGTTATTAAACAACTTTTTTATACTTCTGGGCTCAACCCTTCTTTTGGAATTTCGTTTTGGGTACTACTGACTTTCCAGGGTCTCATACCCTTATTTGGCCTCCGGAGTGAACCTTGTGTGGTTATTTGTATTGGAAGTTCACTCTTTCATCTCCAAATTGGATTTAATATAGTATCCATTAACAAAGAAATACCTTGTTTGATCCTGTTTGGTGCAAAGACTATATGCCTGAAAGGGGGGATTTGTAAAGCTCTTATGTATTTTTGGAATAACAAACAAGACTTCTGTCTTCGTGTTGTCTACCACCATGAAGTTGTTTAATTTATAGCTGATGTCATTATTCATTATAAGATCATACAAACATGCATGTATACACTTTTAACTTCAGTGTATGGTATCTAAAGCAACTATACTATACTAATCTTATGTCTTTATCGTCCCTCAAATCCCTTAAGGCTTTTCTTTCTTTAAGGTTTAAATTATAAAAGCAATGTTCATTTTTAGTTGCCAACGCTTTTTGAATACCTGTTTTGCATAATTTCTCAAACACTTAGAGTATTATGCAAGGTAGGCTTATATAAAGATAGTTTACATATCTTATTGACAGATTTGACTTCATGTAATACATATTGCAAATTAAGTTTTCTGGTGTAAAATTTAAGCTCCAATAGTGTTTTGGTCAAATTCACCCTATGAGAAGGGAAAAAAATTAAACCCAACCTTAAGAATTTCAATTGAGTTTTAGAAAATTGACATTGTGTTAAATTAAACACTTTGCTAGAATAACCTGCAAACTGTCCTTTTAAAAGCCCTTCTTTCTGTGACCCCAACTTCTTCTGTTTTGATTTGAGGGAAACACATTTTCTGAGTCTATGATGAGTTTTTTTTTTGTTTCTGAAACAACCAAATTATCTCCTGAAGCAGTAAAACTCGATGGATAAAGGGGTAATTCAGTAATACTCCCTTCAGAAACACCTGCTGGAAAACATTCACTTCTCCTTCTGAATGACCATTAGTCTTGCTGTTTAGGCAAATACCATCATTTTCATTGGTAACACATTCACTCCTTAAAGGGGCCATGGACTCATAAGTTTGCTTATTAGGTTTTACTTCTGAACTCTGTTTTTTTAAGCACACTTTTTGTTTCATTTAAGGAATATTCTATCTTAATATCATAAGCTTCTTTATCCCTTAAAATGTTTCTCTGGTTATAAATAATGATGGTCTTTTAGCTTCTTTCAAGAACAGATAAACTATTGTCATATTCAGATCATAAATCAGTCATTGATTTGAGCATTTTAGCAATATGTTGTTTAACAATATTTTCCTTCACAGACGCAATAACCCTAATGTTATTCTTAGAAACAATTTAAGAAACTCAAGTACAGTTTTGTTGAAAAAATCTTCCAGTTCATTGTAAAAATGATCAACATTAACAATGCTGTTTGCAAACTTGAAAAACCTTAACCTATTGGGTACAGTTCTGATGGAAATACAATGTTCAAAGTACATATTCTCTAACACTAATACCTGATATTTCTTTAGGTTGTTTCCCTAATTGGAAAGTCTTTTTTAAGATACTGTTTCTCCACAAGAACAGAAGGAACAACAAAAGTTTCCTGAAAACAATTATATTTAGCATGAAGAATAATGGATACATTTTTAAAAAGATTCTCACCACAATCTAAGGGAGAACTGTAATTTTCAAAAGTGATAGTGGATTAATCTTCTATAACAAGATTACTTTGAGACATCTGTTTAGAATTACTGTTGTTCTATAAATTATTACCTTGTTCTGCCAGATAATTTAATGATTTTTGCAAGTTTTTCAAAACCAACTGTAAGCTAGAAACAAAATTCTCTTTGCTCTTCAGAGCAGCATGAATCATCATATTCAGCAGCTCATCTCAGTTTGCAAAATATATCAGTTTTCTTTAATACCAAACGCCAACTCAAAACAAAAGAGAAAAACTGATAAGTGGTAAAACATCAACTAAAAATCCACAGATACCATTGTAAAACTCTGCTCAGTTGTCATTCTTCAGACATTGTTTACCAGTCTACAATGCTCTTTCTTGCATCATTATTATTATTATTATTATTATTATTATTATTATTATTATTATTATTGTTATTGCTGTTGTATTTTGTCAATAGCTAGATGGTAGTTTTGGTAAGTTGTGCAAAACCAGCTGTAAGCTGAAAAAAATTCTCCTGGTTCTTCAGGACAGCATGAATCATTAAATCCAGCAGCTTGTCTCTGTTGGAAAAGACATCAGTTTTCTTTAATGACAAACACCAGCTCAAAAGAAAAAAGAAAATACCAATAAGTGGTAAAGCATCAACTAAAAATCCACAGATACCACTGTACAACTCTGCTCAGTTGTCATTCTTCAAATATTGCTTACAAGTCTAAAATGCTCTTTTATGCATTATTATTATTATTATTATTATTATTATTATTATTATTATTATTATTGCATTTTGTCAATAGCTAGATACTGTAATCCAAAAAAGAGCGAAAGGCACCAAACCAAACTAGTAAACAGAAAATAGATACCAATCCACAATGAAACAATAAAGCCACAGATCAAAATGCAGGTGAGGCACTTTAATGAGCACAACAGGCACTGCAAACTCGCATGAATAAAACAAGTGCCTCACCCACATTTTGATCTATGGCTTTATTGTTTCATCGTGGATTGGTACCTATTTTCTATTTAATAGTTAGATAATATTTGTCAATCTACTTTGACTAATACCTTCTTTAAATACTGTATTAACCTAAAATGATTTTATACTGTCATTTTGTTCTTAAATTTTCTTGACAAACCTGAAATAGGAATTCAAAATAGAGTGTTCCATCCTGCTTAGCAAATAGAAAGAAATAAAGAAGGCAGGAAAGAAAGAAAGAAAGAAAGAAAGAAAGAAAGAAAGAAAGAAAGAAAGAAAGAAAGAAAGAAAGAAAGAATCTTCTCTCAAAAAAATGCATAAATGCATGCTAGCCAAGACAAACGGCATCAGTAAATGTACAGCATGTTTATTCAATTTTGTTCCTAATCAAACTTATTTAGCAAGACTGGATACCTTAGAGGGCACCAAGACTGAGGTCTGATTCACTTTCCTCAGGACCAAGAGTCACTTTGAAAACCTTCCCAGTCAGGTATAGTTGGCGGTGAGCTTACCTGTGAAGCTATATCTCCATTCACTTGCAGTGGGTTTATATGTAGCTTCATAAGTGGTCCCCTAACACAAGTGTGAAGGAAATTGGCAGGCTTACTACAGTGGTTAAATCCAGACCAACAGCCCTCTTCTCTAATGATATTCAAAGATTCAGGCAGATGAACTTGCACTAGGCCAGCATGGCAGTACTGGATGGATGGGGAATGGCTGGAGGTCTTTGTCATAGAATTCTTTATTCGATAGTTGTCATTTGTCAATGTTACTGAAAAGCAGTATATGACAAAATACAGTACTTCTTAAATATACTTTGGAGTTGTACCTCATTTGCATTAACTTCTACTTGTTAATCATTGTTTTAAAGATGCAGTTTTTAATGATTTTAGGTGCAATAACACTAATTTAAATATAAACAATGTCTACGTTTATTACAGAGTGTCTACCAGAAATGAAATTGTATTGTTTAAATGTTTTATCTCATCTTAATAAAAAATAATTGTCTACTACATATAATCTGGCAAGTCATTAAAAACATCAGACATAACGCTACATATAATGGAGAGTAGAGGACTAGTCCACTTCTGCAGATGGCTTTCTTCCTGCCACATATGACAATAAGGATACAATAGTGGAAAGTGAAGAAGGAGAGAAAAAGATGCAGAGATAGCAAAATAGGGAAGAAAGTCTCCTGATTAATGCAGGATCAACAGATCCTAAAATCGTCTTCTTCTTTCGACTTTTCCCAGTTAGGGGTTGCCACAGCGGATCACCGTCTGCTCATGATTGGCAATGGAGTTTTACGGTGTCAAGTTGCCAGCCCATACCCGACCTTCCACAGAAGGCACACACATGCACACACTCACACCTTGGGCCAATTTAGTGTGTCTAATCTACCTACAGCATGTCTTTGGGATGTAGGAGGAAACCAGAGCACCCAGAGGAAACCCACACAACCACAGGGAGGACATGCAGGCTCCACACAGAAGGCACCCCAGCCGAGGATCAAACTGGAGAACCTCTTGCTGTGACGTGGCAATGCTAACTGCTGCACCACCATGGCCACCCTCAACAGATCCTAAAATAACTTATTTAAAATAAACACTTATTTTGGATGTTATATGTAGCTTTGTCAAGGATCAGAAGCTATGTCACATGCAGCTATGCACCTGACACCAGCTTGACCATCTTTTATGTTGCAAACTCAGCTAGAATAAATATTGAGAATATCCATTTTTCTTTATACTACATATTGTTATATTCTTTTGAACCTTATTTATATCAGCAGAGAAAACACCTGCTTTATTTAAATGTGAATAATTTCTTACTGGAGGCTAAGACAATTATTTTATAAAGTTGTACAAAAATACTGATTAACATTCTGCTTAACTTATCTCATGTTTTATATCACTGAAACAAAATCGGGTTGATGTGAAATTAGTGCAATCAAAAATAATTTTTATCTTATAAATATTATCAGTCAAACTCATGCACATGATGGGAAAGGAACAGTAATTGATTGTCATGTTGTTCATTGTGAATCAGCAAGCATATTGGTGGATGCAGGGAGAAGGATGGACTCAATTATCCAGCTTTAGTGCTCGCCATCAAGTTGAGACTATTAGTGACTCTTTAGATAGAAAAAAAAAAAGAAAAAATATGTTCCCCCCCCCCCTTCTATCGTATTATGAAACTATTTCAGTAAACAATTACTTAAAAAAAAATCACTTCTCTTAATAGTTCTCATCTACTAATAAAAATATCTTCAGTATCCTCTTTTAAAATGATGTTTCATTGTCATGTCAAATATGTGTTTAAGAAAAACATATTTCTTAGACATCACTTATTTTTATCTGTCCCTATATATTATTCTGTCCACTTAAAGTCTAATCATGCTGCGATATAATTAAGTTTAAGGAAAGAAAATTAATAAGTTTCTGACCACAGTGTTCCACTGGCTCACAACATGTGTCAGCAACCACATAAACAGTAACACATCACATACTCTGTACTGAGTGGCTCTGCATAACAGTAATAACATGTTATTACTCTACAGGAGTTCCAGATGATAATACCAGTTATCTCCTACTTTGCTGAAGTTTATATAAAAATATTTCCCACTAAGCATTTATTAGACTTACACTTCAAAATAGGCAATATTAGTAGCATGTCCCTATCAAACCTTTCTTACTTTTTTGTATTAAGTCTGTTGCCCAGGAGCTCCTTCCAGCACAATCTAAATACTTAATGCAGTTCTGCATATAGCTGTTACTAGATGAGCTCTCAGGCTAACAACCAGGGAATTATGCTGCAACACTTGCTAAATTTAATATAGTAGATTTCAAAGAGAAGTAATTACATTTTTAACTAAGAGCACATGCTTCCTAAAGTCTGTCAGCTTTCCATTGTGATGAGGGTAAAGTATTCACTGGGGACCCTGTTAAGCCTGGGAATTGTAATACTATTTAAATATATGCCTGGGGCACTAATTATGTTTCCATGAGGGAATACATTACATAATGGAAATGCTTAAAGAAAGATCCTTTAGAATTAAATCCTAAAGAAGAGGTAAAAGCTTATAATGAATAAAAAATTTATATGCATGAGAAAAACTGAAGAGTTAAAAAGTATAAAAGAGTGGACTTTTCATTCAGTAGGGAAAGTTCCAGGAAATTAAATAAGGAATAGATAAGGCAGTGAAAACAATATCGATCTATCTATATGTATAAATATTTTTCTTTAAGTCAAGCAGCCACAATATTAATGGCCAAAACACTGACATATTAATGTTGACAACAAAACATCTACACATTATCGATGACAACAAAAAAATTGACATGTTACTGAGCAAGCTCAGGGACTTTTAATATAGGAATGCACCATTCAAAAGTGCATTTCACTAAAAAGCAGACCAGTAAACCAGTAATGGGACTGGTGATGTCAATGGGTGAAAATGGTTTGTGATTAGTTATTTTTGTCATTTGCTGTGCTGGTTTACAGAGTGGTTAGTAAACCAATGAGAATAGGCTTGTTGAAAGTATAAAAATACAAATATCACGCTTTCCCTTTTCTTTTAATCCTGCACTGTCAAAACGGAATGTACAGCATCTTCAATATAGTCATATCCAATATAGTGCAGCATTGACTACAGGAACTTAAGCTCTTTCTCTAGTGATATTCTATGATTCAGTCAAATACTGCATGACAAATCTCTAAAGTTATAAATGGAGGCAGAAATAATGTCTATAATTCTAACAGAGATGGTGACTGAAAACAATTGCACATAGACCGTTAAATCACACTTGACCTTAAATCCTAGAAAAAAAATTGACCTTCATTTTAGAGAAGAAAAAAAAAAGAACTAAGCTGTAAGTCAAGGTTTTCCACTTTATGTCTGCGTGATTTTAAATTTGGATGCTAAACACCGGTAAGTATGTGATCTCCTTAATGCTGTTTTTAAAGTATAGCGTGTATCTATTGCTGAGTGTGGAATGTTAATGCATTATGCAAAAAAAAAAAAACATTTGAGTGAATGTGCATGTGTCTACATATATAAGGCTTGTTTGATCAACTTATGGAATATGCTAAAGTCTTTAGCTAAATTGTGTAGTCGCCTATATTCTTTTATTTCAAACCTCAGAATGTTCTGATGACATTATATTGATTTTTATCTCAATGAGAAAACAGTGTTAGGGCATTCATGTTATATCAGTACCAAATTATTATTTCATTGTTGAAAAATTAGGGAAGCTTACCCTAGCTTGTGTATACTGGGGGAAAGGAAATGGTGGTCCTGGGAAGCTCAATTTTTGCCACGAAAGCAGTGGCTTGTATGAATTGCTACAGGACTCGAACATAGTATTGACATTATAGGCCACTAATTACTGCCTCCTTAGGCATATGAGTGAGAGACATTTATTCAAATCATTTGAGAGAATGAAAGATAGAAAACTTTAAAGGAAAATGCGCCTGTTTAGATTTGATATTGCTGTCACTGCAAAGTTTGAACAAAGGGGCATTCAGTGTTTTTCCTTTATTTGTGTATTGAAGACAGAGGTTGGGATTCACAAAAATATCAATATAAGTACTTTCTGGGCAGTACTGTTGCTCCCAGTAGCACAATGTGGATACTCAGTGATTCATAGACATACTAAGGCCATTAGAAGCAACATTTCTTTACTGGCTCATGATCATGCATTTAGATCTAACTGCACTAGAGTTCACTATCTTAGCCCAAGCAGCACAGTTTCAAAGGTACCTTCAAACATACACACACACACAACACACACACACACACACACACACACACACACACGCACGCACACATGCACGCACGCACACACACACACACACACACACACACACACACACACACACACACACACACACACACACACACACACACACACACACACACGCACACACACACACACACACACATTACTGACCATACTTCCAATCATGCACACTAACACAAATACTAGATAGTCTCTTACATATAAACCCAGACATTCAGGAGGCAGCAATCATGTCTTCACATATATGTACCTACACATGTGCATGAACACACACACACACACACACACACACACACACACACACACACACACACACACACAGATTTGCAGTAATTATCTACTGCAACACTACCAGCCCAGTCCTTCCTTTGAAGTTAATAGGTGTGTACCATCAAAAGACAGATCATACTTTTCCTGCTTTGATCCTTAAATAGTAGAAAAGAGGTACTTTTGGATGTGCACATGGTTAATTAACATTAGCTGCACACCTGAATTGCTGCATTTACATATGACTTGGCCATTGAAACCACTGTTGATTCTACAGGCTGAAGCATTCATACCACTTTGGCAATACAGCAGTCTCAGAATTACTCACTCCTATTGTGCAGTATAATCCTGCTGTGAATATAATTGTGCAGTGTGCGTAAAATGCTTCAGAATTCCTGGGAAAGTCACTGCTATGACATGCTTGTTGTTTTCATTATTACACATCGATCCCTAATGTCCAAATGTATTTTAAAAATCAGATGCTTTTGCTGACAACTATCAGTAAAGTAAAATCATATTTTCCTTATTATGACATTTGCATTCAAGACATTGTGAGGTGGCTAATTTTGTGTAAATTTGTCTTTCTGAGGATACCAGATCTGCTTGTAAAGCTTCAGTAAGGAGATTAAGCTCAGTTTGTCCCTCTTGATTTATTTGATCAAAAATCAGGAACAAATACAAAAAATAATGAGAAACAAGGGTTCAAAATAAATGGCAATTTTTAAAAAATATTAGCTGGGGATTCATTACAACCTACACAGTGTTTTTCACTATGTTTGCATCACAGTGCGATGTGTACATGGCCACAGGAAAATATGAATTCAGTAAGTGCCGTGTAGAGGCATGCACCCCCATGGAAACAACAAAACACTGTGGTATGCTAATCATCTGCATAAGCAGCTGAATAGCATGCTAATTAACCCAGGAAACATGATGGAACAATTCAACAAGCTGGAAAATAACTGTGCAAACTCCATGCTGGTATTGTGTTCTGTATATATTCCAAAACGTTTAGAATACAGCCATGGAAAGGAGTCTACACAGCATATCTCTCAACCTCTTAGAGCAAGAAATCTGAAAAAAGTCATTGATAATGGATGGACATAGGCAGAAAAATATGGATATTTTTAAATATTGCTCTTATGAAGTTAGAAAATTGATAGAATAACAGGTTTTGAATTAGCATGAATTTTATGAAGGGTATGAAATCTAAAATTCAAATGTCTGTCAATATTTTCTGATTTTGTACCTCTATGATTTGCCAGTGATTTGCCAGAAAGTTACAATTTTATCAGAAATGGATGAAAATATGGGGCAAAAATCTAAACATTCTACTGAAAATCTGTACAGTTGAGAAGTATGGTACACAGATAGTGTAAAATGTGTGAGATTTGTACAGAACTGACTCTAATATGTGACAGCAGACTAGATGCAACAAAAGGAGAGTACTGAAACCAATCTTTGTGCCAGACTTGAAATGCAGCTTTGCTACTCCACCCCCAAATGAACAGTACACATTGTTAAGTAATGCAGACAGCAAAAGGTATACGTGTGTGCACTAATCAAAATAAATGTAAAACCCATTAAACAGACTATTCATAATTACATGTCAGTATATGCAATATGTAGCTGATGAAATGTAGGCATATCTATCTAAAAAGCAGTACTCCTTTGTGTAGATTTATCCCACAGTAATATCCTCCCTTCTGTGCTCAACATTCAGCTCCTCTTCTGTTTCCCTATGTACATGGTTGCCAACAGTGTAAATTCAGGGCTGTCAGCATGGTGAAGATGCAAATGAGTTCAGAACTCATTAGAATTGTCGAATCACAAAAAAATGGATCTGTGTAGGAAGATAAACATAGTGCAAGCACTCTCTTAGTGTTTGAGTTTATGGGATGGCAACTGTGAATGCCTACATCAGGTGGCTGTGTCAGGGTTAGACTTACAAAGTGTTACATGTAGGTCTGGCAAGGTTGGAAATGCAGTACACAGTTTAAAGGTTCTGTTTTATTAATATCCAACCTCCTCTTTATTTGTTGGCAAAATGTGTTTTCTCTGTTAGGTTTTTAGTATTATTTAATATAAAAGAAAAGAAAAGAAAAAAAGAAAAAGATAAAGAAAGAAATAATTGAAATGAGGAAATGCAATTGATGGCATACACAGTAGAAAATGCTAGTACACCTGAGATATGTCCACATGGGATCACTACTAAATCCTGAACGTACATAATACTGATGACTGGAATCCTGAGACCTGAATCCCAAAAGACAACATTACCAAAATTTGTAAATCTCGAAGCTCAGAATCATGAGAGAAGTACGTAAATGGTGATAAGCCCACTTAAAACCCCAGCTAATGCAGAGAAGTATAAAATGTGTGCTGTACCCTTAAACCGTTGTACAACAGATAACATCACAATCATGTCTGACATCTGCTACAATGCGCCCGGTGTTGTTGGGCAGTTTTATCCAAGAGTGCAATCACAAAAAGCTAAAGAGGTACTTATAACAGAAGGCTATGTGTACCACTAGGAAAGGAAAGCACATAGCAGGAGGCATTGGTGTTGCAAACTGAAACATAGTGGGAGTTGTAAAGGTAGGATGGTAACCGAATCATTGTCTGTAGGTGAGCAGTTATTGAAAACTATGCCTCATAATCATGTTGGGGACCCATTTGAAGTGGAAAAGTGCAATGTCTGTGGTACTTTGAAGGATAGAGCATATTTCTCCAGAGATACACCTTGCATGCTCATTGATGATGCAATGGCATCACCTTCACTGCAATGTGTTCCTAGTTTACCCAATAGAAAAGCACTATTCCAACAGATAAGGAGGGTACGGTGTAAATATAGTGAAGAATCACATATACCTGATTTAACCCTAGAGAATGTACAAATGGATATGTCCCATTTCAGAGCAGTGTGTTCATTGAGAAATGTATGGTAGAGCCAACGTCCAGAAATACTTAATAGTTTTTAGTACACTAAGTAACCTGCATGATCTTAGTTTGTCAAGTATCTGGTTGATGGAAGGTACACACTTTTATAAGAGAGTTTTGTGTCAGCAGTTGTATAGTATTCATGGGATTGTAAAATACGCTGTATATAGCAAATGTGTACCTCTGTTGTATTGCTTGATGTCAAAAAAGTCCTTACGAACCTATAACATGATGTGGCATTGTGTATTGTATTTGCTTTCAAAGCATAATTTCCAGATTACTCTACAACTGGTTCTATGTGACTTTGAGGTTGCTGCTATTAAGTGTAAAAGAACAAACTTCAGTGGAATACAATCAAAAGGCTGCTTGTTCCATTTCAGACAAAATGTGTGGCAGAAAGTGCAACAACTGGGATTAGGATCATTGCATAATTCATCCCATACATTTCACTTGGCAGTTAAATCTTTAGTGGCTTTAGCTTTCTTGCCTTAGGCAGATGTACTACCTACGTACAATGTCTGAAAAGAAAAATTTCCAGAGGAAGGGAAAGATATTGTAAAATACTTCTCAGATTGGTAAGTGTTGGGTAGGTTAAGTAAGTTTGCTACTCAGTCTACAGCAGTAACAAGATTTCCTTCATTGTTCCTGATTTCATTTTGGAACATCTCTGAGCTGAACAGGCTATTTTTACTATGAACACAGAACTCTGTGGAGGTGTGGCATTACTGATTAAAGTGTATTTTAGGTCATAGAGCGACAGATGTTTCAGTTCTCATGTCAGCTTTGGCAAGGAAACAAAATCATGTTAATGGATTATGTGAGAGACTTGCTGCAAGTTGTCCTCCATCTCCAAAACATAGGAAATTAATTGAGAGACTTAATCATTTCCAGCGTGTATTAGATAACAAGAATAGTTACACACGTTTGGAATTAGTGCAAGCTATTGGTCGACTCTTAAAGTTGTGATTGTACTATGATCATTGTATCAGTACACAGATGTTGTATTCACATTGGAAGTGCACTGTTTTCATTCTAGGGTTTTTGCTCTTTGAAGAAGTTTGATTATTTTATAATTTGTTGGGTCTCATTCAGTTTGTGGATTAATGGCAACTGAGACTGATATTACACTTATTCACATCATGCCAGTGTTTATTGCAATTTCAAGTTTGAAGTATGGAGTGTGTTTCAGGTTTATTTTGCACTTCACTACCTCACTGTTGGAATGGTTTGTGTAGCAGCAGTCGTCGGATCAGTGTATTTTGAGATTCTGGGCTGTTGGTCATTTGTAAGTTGGTGTAATGTGTATTCGGTAATGTTTTTCGGGATTCAGGTCTTGGGGATTCTGTCATCAGTATTATGTACGTTCGGGATTTAGTAGTGATCCTGTCTACATAGGTCTGGAATTCAACTAGCACTCCAATGCACCTTCAGAAAACAGGATGTATGCCTTATTCCGTTTGTTACACCAACAGCTTTGCAGCAAAGAACTGAAGTCATTCTTCACATAACCAACTGCAACAGAATGTACTAATATCAAATCATAAACTACTTCCACATTTATTGTTATATTTGGACATAGTGTACTTAGTGTTCACACAACCTGTTATGATTATTGATTGCAAATATACAGCTTGGTCTTACCTTTTTCTGTTTTCTAGTCATTCATCAGTTATCTGACCAGTACTCCGAGACATGCAGTCAGTAAGCCATTCTATATCATTGGCCTTAAAATATGTGAGGATATTAACTTTCAGTAATATGATATACATTTGCCAACAACTGAAGGGCAGGTTGGATGGCATAAACAAGCGAAGAGTGCACTTTTGGGGGGGCAAAGGTGGGTTATTGTTATGGCATTTACAAGGACATAACTGTTCTGTTGATGGGGGGAACAAAGCTGAGTTACAGTTATGGCACATACATATATAGACTGCTGTTTTGGGGTGAGCAAAGGTTAGTTACTCTTATGGCAGAAACAAAAATGGACTATTCTTCTGAGGAGAACAATGATGAGTAACTGCTATGGCACAAACAAGAATGGACTGTTCTTTTGGGTGGGGAGCAAAGGTGAGTTACTGTTATAGCACAAATAAGAATGGACTGCTCTTTTGTGAGGGGGGGAGCAAAGGTGATTTAGTGTTATGGCACAAACAAGGATATGTTGTTTGTTACTCTCATTGTTTTGCATCCTGCCTGTTGTTTGATCTTGTGAGGGTCATGAAGTCAGAAACTGCAATGTGTATCATTACTTTCTAACTTTCCCCATCAACGATTTACCGGTGCAAATGTATGATGCTAAACTGATGGCATGCAGTGATCATCATTACATTTCAGAGGTATGACTGTGTGAATCTTTGATGCCTGGGACCTGCTATTTACTAATAGACACATGTAAGTCAAATAAGTCTTTGCTCTCACATGTTAAGGTATTTTCTTTACAAATCTCCCACCTTTTACTTACTTACTGTAACAAGTGATGAAATGCAAGTATATGCCATAATATTATTAAACAATACACTCCAGGTTCAGGACTTACCTTGTAATGCAACAGTTGCCACAGTGTTAGTCCAGGGCTGACTCTGCCTAATGCAGGCAGTATGCAGCCAATACACATTGGAGATACAGATTGTGTGAGTTGCCTGGCATCAGTGTTGTTATATGTATGTGAGTAGGAGGAAGGTTTTAGGCCCCAAAGTGGTGAACGCACCACGTGTTGTCTCTTAGATAATGCAAGGGCATACTGAGCATGCTTATGTTTGCCTACACCTACAGCAGCTGGTGGATCCCCCTCTGAATCCTCATCTGCTTTTGGCTTTTGTGACCTTGGCATTGGTGGTGTGATGACTGCCCCTTCCCCTTGCTGATCTTGCTGAAGCAGTTTCCTCATGATTATCATGCGTAGCATAGCACATTACAGTGAAGATTTCAGTACATGTGCATGCATTGTACTGTGCGGCTCCCTCAAATATATCTATGCACTGGAACTGTGACTTCAGCAGCCCAAACCCATGCTCTTTGACATTTCTGGTTTGAGCATGGGCCTTACTATGGTGTTCTTCCATGTGTGTGTGTGCATTTCTGATGGGTGTCATCAGTCATAGTTCCAGTGCATAGCCTGCATCCCCCAGTAAATGACCCTGTGGGATACCACCCTCTAGCAAACACCTGGTATAGTTAGGAGGTGTGCCAGATATGTGGGTCATGATAACTGCCAGGGTTTCCAGCACTCATGTTCAAGATGATTCCCTTTGCATTACACATGACTTGTCACCTGATAAAGTGGTAGCCCTTTCTGTTAATGTAGAGCCTACTCTGTTCCCCAGGTGATGCCTTCATTTCTACATGAGTGCAATCTGTGGCACCCAGTACTTCAGGGTAGTGCACTACACAGTGGAACTGTTGCATATTTATGGCCCTCTCCTCAGAACTACGGGGAAAATATATGTGCTTGGCATGTTGGAGCACAGCATCCTGGAATTAGTGGAGGATCCTGGATGCTGATGCCTGTAACACCACCAGTATGTTCCCTGCTGGTCTGTGAAAGGTACCTGTAGCTATAATTCTAAGGGCTACACAGACCTTAGTTTCCACTGGGAAGGGTTCCCTTAGGTTGGCCCTATCTCTGCATTGAGGGCAGCAGAGGTCACAGAGTTCCTGTAGTGTCCCCCTGTCCACCATGCCGATCTCTACAATTTCCACATCATGTAGGTTGGGATAAGTTAAACCATGGCCCGAAAACTTTTCTCCTTCTCAGCCTAGACCTATTGGCAGCAACAGCAGCATTGGCTTCATATCTAGCACATACAAATGGATTAAAGCAACAGCAGCCCATAACATTCTGTCTGTGTAGACGTGCCATCTCTGTCCTCTAAACGTTTTGAAATCTGCAGGAAAAACCAAGAATAGAGTCTACATGCATGCTTTATTGCTGGTTGAATAGCTCCACCAGAATGGTTGATTAGCATGAAATTCAGCTGCTTATGCTGTAATTAGTATCTATGAAACACAGACAAAGACAGATCCAATCCATTAATAATCTACCCCATTATAAAAAGGCAAATGTGTAACTAATCAAACTGATGCTGAGAAGAGTTGTATATGTTTGCAAGACTGCAAAACACCTTTTCTTCAGGATATATTTGTACAAAGGATTGCCGAACTTCAGAAGATATGCTTGCTTTTTGTCAGCTATGAACTGCATATGCTGGAATGTATTTAAGAAAATCTGAAGTAAAACTTTTATGCTTTCATGTGTATGCATTACTTACAAGTATACTGATGGCACTGGCATGTTTGTCAAGCCATTTCACAGGTATACATGACTGGTAAAATATGTGACAATACAATGCTCTGTGATAAAAATCATAGGATCAAGGGATCATAAGATCATAGGAGGTTACTAGGCTATTGGCCCTAGTGCCTTTACAAGCCTAGCCATGTTCTATCCCCATTCCCTCATAGACAGAAATAGGCTATATTAGCTCACTAATTAATAATCAGCACTTACTGCCCCTGTCCAAAAAGGACATAGGTGAAACTCCAGGGGTGAATTTATGGTTTCCCATCCATTTGTCCAAGTTACACATAAATAGGGTCATTGAGGAGCTTTGTTTAACTTGAATTGGGAATTTGATCCAGAGGAGTGGCAGCCTCTGCGAGACATATCTGTCTCTCCACCAAGTCCTGTTTATGTTGCAGGCTAGGTTAAGGTCTCTAGAGTCAGTGAGTCTTGTCCCATTAGATTTGCAGATGTGCAGCATTTCCATTAAGGCAGGGTCTGAGACTGCTCTTTAGGCCAAACACAAGTCACCTGCAAGCAGTCTGTACAATACAGAGTATAGTGACAGTGCCTTTAATCTGTCCATGTAGGTCATGTGATGAAGGCATTGAATATTCTTGGTGAGAAACCTCTGAAGTCTCTCAAGCTGCTGCAGCTGACTAGTGAGATACATACAGAAGGGAGCATCGTACTCTATTATTGGTCAGATGAGGGACAAGAACAGAGTAGTTATAACCTTCTTCATTTTGGATGTTATTCCCTTACTTATGAGTTGGGCAATGTAGAAGGCCTTCCTCACCATGGAGAATATGTGATGATTGAAGTTAAGGCTGCTATCAACCTGCATTCTCAAGTCTCTCACCACTGGGTTTGAAATTAGGGGAATTTCTTAGTGCTGTAATTTGCTGGAACTTCACCTTTACAAAGGGGATGATAATATATTTTTTGTGTTAGGTTTAAGTCTGTGGCTTTGGCACCAATCATTTGTCTGTGCTAGCCCTTTTTGTAGTACAGTGACATTGTTTTGTGTTTTAATGATTGCATCCAGTTTACAGTCATCAGTCAACTTGGTAAGGCACAGGCCATCTATTTTTGCCTGAACTTCTGTGAAATAGATTCCAAATAGAAGTGGACTTAGCGCAGATACTTGTGGAACACCACCAGTAACAGGCCTCCGTAAAGGTGGAATCCCTTACATTGACTGTATGCATTATGTTGGTGAGCCATTTGGCTACCCATCTAATTACATATGGGTTTATCCCCATCTGAGTGAGTTTATCAATGATGCTTGAGTGGGGTATAGTGTCTAAGGCCTTGGCTAAGTCGAGATAGGCAGTATGCAGTGTTTTGCCTTCATTCAATGCTTTGGTGACATTTTCAAAGAAGTTCACCATGTATAACAAGCATGATCTGCCTTTAACAAAACCAGAGTCTGCTATATCCATGTTGGTTAGGTCCATGACAATTATTTCTATGGTCTTACAGATAAGGATGGTTAGGCTTAAGGGTCTATAATTCCCAGGGTCAACTGACAGACCCCCTATGTGCAGAGCAATCACAGTTACAGTTTTCCATTTCGCTGGGACAAAGACAGTACTTAGACAGTGGTTGAAGAGAGTACCCAATGGTTCTGCCAGTTCCAGTTTTAGATAATTCAGTAAGCAACTTGGGATGTTGTCTGGTCCAATGGAAGCTGTGTTTTTGGCATTGGAGAGGGCGGTTATGACCTGCACATTGGAGATAATAGGTAGAGGACTGGTGTCAGGTATATTTTGGGGTATGATTGGTGGGGACAGTGGAATGAAGTTTTTATTGAACCTGTGCACTAGCAGTTTGGCAATTTTCCCAGGTTCTGTAGGAATGGTACTGTCCACTATTTGTTTGGTGCAAATATGAGCATTCCCTTTACGATTTTTGTTATAGTTATAGAATGCTTTGTGATTATCCTTAGCCAGGGATGCTAATTTGGTTTTGTAGTTGGATTTGGAGGACTTAAATTGTCTAATTTGCTTATTCAAGCTGTGTAGCATGTCTTTCCTCTGCTGAGACCTTTCCTTCTTGTTCTTAGTCAGCAGTTTCTTTCTCTTCTTGTGTAACCTATTTATGCTGGATGTTCACCAGTGTGGCTTGTTTTTTTCATAAGGATCCTGATTTAATCCATTCTGGTATGGCTGATTCTATGTATGTGTATAGGTGTTTATACAAGGCATTATTGTACTCCTCAGTAAGGGAGACACTGCTGTTGTTGGTAAGCAGGGGGGTTTGAAACTATTTGTGCTATTGGAGAGGAGGCTATAGCTTGTTTTGATGAATTTTTTTAACCTTTTTGCTGCAGAGGGAGCATCAGTTGTAATCATTACTTTGAAAGTAATCATTACTTTGAATGACCTTACTATGGAGGGCCCCACACAGAGAGTGCAGCAGTGATCTCCCCATGTTGTTGAGTACTAGATCAAGGTTATTTGAGCCCCTTGTGGGGGTGCTGATTATCTTTTCCAGAGCATTTGTGTTAACAAAGTCCAGGAACCTTACAGTGAGCATGCTAGTGCTCATATAAATTGCCCAGTTGATGAAGGGATAGCTAAAGTCACCCGTGAATAGGGTGTTTTACTGTATTGTGAGTGAATCAAGTAGGTCCAGGTAGGGAGTATGGTTTACCTGGTTCATGGTGGGGGACCTATAGCTAAAAATAATGTGGAGGGAGTCTTTCTTACAATTACCTGAACTTGGAGTAGCTCTATGGAATCATACCATTTAACCAGTCTTGAGATATATTTGTCTTTGATGAAGATGGATATACCTCCCCCTCTAGTTCTTTCATATTCATTTTCTGGTATGAACGTATGGAAAGGATTGCAGCATTGGATGTACCCTATGAATCCTTGAACCAGTTCTCTGATATGCACAGACATATGTGTCTTCCAAAGTAAGGAGTGCTTCCAGTGAGTGCACTTTCTGATTCAGAATCCTAGCATTAAGCAGCATAACCTTGAGTTTGTCACAATAAGATGTTTTTGCATCTGGAATTTTGTTCTTATGCCATTGGCTAAAAAGGCACTATAGGGGAGGCAAGTACCTTAGCCAGTAACAGCAACTCAAGAGGTGACCATCCTTGGCAAACCAGCATGGTCTTGTGACCATGTTGTCCCAGGCTGACAGATACTGGATCCCTCTGCACTGACACCTGAAACTAAGTCAACTGTTAAAGTCAATCATTTTTTTTTTTTTGTAGTGAGGCATCATCCTGGGTGAAGATAGAATGTTGCTTATCACTAGGGACATACCTCCCTGGAACACATAATCTGAGAGCTTGGTCACATCTCTTTTCATATAGTCCATTGAGGTACATCTCAAGTCGTTCACTCCAACATGGACTTTTGCAGAGTCAGAACAGTACTTGGTGTTGAAAAATTTGAGTGCATGTGTGATTTGGTAGATCCTGGCACCCAGCAGGCAGTTGACCTTGACCTTCTCCTTGTCTAGCCTGGTGAGTGGGACATCTGTGTGTCACACTATGGTTTTGCCTAAGACCAAGACATTTGGTTTTGAGGTATTTTGCCACAGTGGTTTGTTGGGTGAGATACTGATATGTGTGTTTATATGTGCTATTGGGACTACATTGTGCATGGACGGTTTGCGTTTTGGAGGTCTGTGTTCTTTTGGTATGCTTTTAGTGAGTACCTCCACGTATGTGGGTTTATGCATTTTGTTGCTGGTTTGTGGAAGATTTGAAGTGTGTGTGTGCTGACAACACATTTGGTATCTTATTTTCTGTTTTGTGGGAGAGACAGCATCAATCCCAGATTTATAGTATAGATATATCTCTCACATTTTGCATTAGTAGTTTTAGGAGGAATGAGATGTCAGTATATATGAGACAGTTGCTGCATTGCCACAGGATGCATATGTCCATCAGGCTGGATGGGGAAACAGTGAGAAACTGTCCATCCATTATGTCAGGTTTGTTCTGTAGAAAGTAGTGGAGAGAGGGCTGGATGGAACTGGTTCTACTGTGGGACTAATAGAATCAAATAAACTATGGAGGTTTTGGAGCAGGTGCCTCCATCAACATCTAAAAAGATGTGCAGCTGAGTTGCTCTCCATGCAGCAGTGTGCAACTGTGTAGTGCACAGAGAAACAGTGAAGACTAGGAAGGTTCACAAGCAGTTATATAGGGAAAAATTGGCTTTCTAATCCTATGTACAAATGTTTTGTGGAGCATTTCAGAGATGGTGTGTTAGCAAAATGTGTCATTTGCCTGTTGCTTTGGGTGATGGGAGCAAAGTCGAGTTACTGTTATGACACATACAAAGATAGACTGTTCTTTGGGGAGGTTACTGTTATGACACAAACAAGGATACATTGTAGTTGTTACTCTGCTTTTTTTGCGTCCTAACTGTTGTTCATATTTCACATCTCTAGACTGTTTGATGTTTCTCAAGTGGACATTACTGTATGGCTAGCTTTTCTGCTTTATCTGGAAACAGTTATTTTGTAGTTATGTGATACTTATGTTCATTATCCTTCTGTTGTATTTTAGGACACCTACGACTATACCACCCAGGGATGTAAATCCCTGTAAACCCCCCTTCACTGATGGTGAAAACTGGATTATTGTAGATGCCTTTAAGCAACATGGGGCTTTTATTCTGGAAAGGAGACGGGGAGATAAGGGATGCTGTATGAATATATGGCATCAGCTGGTGGATGATTTGAATGTCATGGTTGGCCATGGCAGAACATATGAGCAGATTCCCCACAGGGCCACTGACATAATCAGAGCTGCAAGGAAGAGAGCAGCTGCTGTGGGCCATGACAAGATGGCTACCTGAGGCGGGCCTGCTAGAGAATGAACAGTTCCTGGCTTTTATCTGGGATCGTGATAGCTCACACGTGTCTGCAGTACAGCAAGTTCTGGATATTGGAGCCACACTTTTACAGACAGCTAACATGTCCCAGGAGGAGCTTCCATGTAAGCTTTGGTATCTCTACAGCCGAATACTTTGTATTGTAAAAAAATTTAAATCAAAATATTAATTCTCTGTCACATTTTTTATTTATTTTTTTTTTTGAGGGGGGTTGAAGATTGTTACCGGTTTAAGCTTAGGTTGGAGTTGTCAACCACATGTTTGTTAAAAGTATACTTTATACGTCCATTAAGGGGTAAATGTATTACCCCCTGTGTTACTGTTAATTGTGATGATGTTGCCCTTAACCTCTTGCTTAACTTCTTTCAGGACCATCTGGAGTACAGAAGAGTATCTCTTCTGCAGATGGTAAGCAAAATATCTTTATGTCAGTACTGCTGAGCAATTTAAAGAAATATTTTACTATGTGAATTTGATCTCATGCCTGTTGTGTGTATTGCTGAACTGTCTGAAATAGTGCTAGCACTGTTACTTTTTTTGCATATACTGCACTATAATAGTGCAGATATTAATTTATTCCTGTTTGTGTTGCTTTTTTATCACAGGTGATCATGACAGTGAGAATGTGGGCCCTGTGTCCCCTGATGACAGTGTATCAGCACACTCTGACGATGATGGTGGTGAAACTGAGGGAAAGTCGGGGGGTGCAGAGTTTGAATCTGACATAGAGGTTGACAAACAGCCATTTCCTGCATTAATATTGATCACAGCCAGTAAACCTACATGTACCCACTCCACTGAGCTCACAGATATTTTGGACAGGTGGAAGGTGAGGGCATTAATCAGGGAAGTGTGGCTACTGTGGCATCACTGTTTCTTGAGCCTGTCTGTAGCCAAAGTGTGGGTGAGGAGCCACACAGAAGGATTGATAGTGGTGTTCAGAGGGGTCCTGCTGTCCCTTCTCCACCTGGTGCAGGTGTAACTTCCCGTGCCACTCAATGTACATTTAGGGCCATCATGGAGGCATAGGCACATTCCCATAGGTGGTCCACACAAATACTCAGGGCTGCCACCACTGTGTTGCCAATTCACTGGATTGGATGAATGACACATTGTAACTTGGGGTGTGTGTGCTGGACAAAGACATGTCTGTCATGGATCGAGCAGTGTCTGTAATGGAATGTCTGCTGGGAGGGGAATGGCATCCTTGTGGGCATAGGTAGGCCACATTATCTGCTGTCAGCCAACGTGGCAGTGACTGATCATGCTCCCATATTGGCAGTAGTTCCCCTGCTCTGTCGTTGAGTCTGCTGTCCACGCCCAGACATGACAGGCCATAGGGACATGGTCCTGGGTGTCCCAGTGAAGGGACCTTGTCCAGCAGACATCAGTCACATTCTGTTAGCAGCACTGCATCTGATCCTGGGTGTGGATGTGCCAGTGCAACTCCTGCCAGAGCCAGTTGTTGTGGTTGGGATGACAATGATGAAATGCCACCTCTACCATGCACAGTTCATGCATCTCTGACAGACCAATACATAGAGCTAGCACAGAGCTTGGCTGTGTTCATGCACATCAATTTCACCTGGAGGCCTCCTACAAACACACACACACAACAGTTACTCAGTTTGCCTCACTGGCCATTTGCTGTTTTATTCCAATGTCTGCCTTCTCCTTTTTACTCACACACTCTCACCAACCTTCTGTGTCAGCCTAGGCTTCCTGCCCCCACCCCCCCCGCACACACACACACACACACACAGTACCCTGTGCGAGTGATGATAACAGTGCCATATCTCTATCCACTGGATTCACGGATATAAAGCTGTGTCTGTAGCTCAGGGTGCATAGCTAACCTAGTGCTTAGTATATCTGCATTTGTGTTGTTGAACTGCTCATTGTACCTTTGAATTATATTTGCCTTGGAAAGTTAGACAGTTGATAGCATCAAAATTTCACAATGTTATAGTGAATGCTCTTGCAAGGGTGTTGAGATCAGAAACTGCAATGTGTATCATTACTTTCTAACTTGTCTCTTTAATGATCTTCTAGGACAAATGTATGGTGCACATCATAATTCACACCATCATATTCAGACCCCAGGATTGTATGACAGTAATGTAGTCAAACCTCCTCATAACAGTATACAGTATAATGTTCTCTTGTGTATGTACCGCTATGCATATTCAGCAGCTGAAGAGACAACTGGGCTTTCTCAGGAAGATAACACATGACCTACAAACCATACCATGTTGTATGTGGATAGATTAAAAGCCATGTTACTGTCATCTTTCTGGAATTGGATGAGGTGACATCTGCCTGGCCTCCAGGCCAATGTCTGACCATGTCCTGTTGGGATGACTGCATATCCAAACATTACCTATAGCTGATGAAATCAGCAGTGTCCACTGAGAATATGGTAATAACAGGGTACCACACACTGTGGTAAAAGACTCTATATAATGTCCAGCAAGAGCACACACACACACACTTGAACACAGTGAGAATAGAACCCCTACCTATCTAACTAGACAGACTACAAAACGCAGTACATAATGCAAGCACCATGGCAGAAGTCTGACTTTTGCAGACTGCAGCTCAACTTATAGTACATGACATCAGCAGCCCATGTGTGCAACAAGATGTTGGCAGGCCTGCACATGTTTGTAGCTTCATAGGTTCATACAAGCCTTCTATCATAATGGTCCTAGGTTAATAGGTTCTTAGGATGCTACTAGGCTGATGGCCCTAGGGCCTTGTCAAGCCTATCCAAGTTGGACAATTGTTCCCTTATAGACCAAAATATGTAGTCCAAATTTGCAAATTCATGTTCAGCACTGGTTGACTCTGTCTAAGAGTGATATAGGTGAAACCTCCAGGGTAAATCTACAATTTCTGATCCAATTGTCCCAGTTACACTTAAATAGAGTCATTGAGGAGCTCAGTTTCATGCAATTGGGAAGCTTGTTCTATAGGAGTGGCAATCTCTGTGAGGCATATCTGTCTTTTTGATGTCACAGGCTACTTTAAGGTTCCTAGAGTTAGTGAGTTTTGTCCCATGTTATTTATGAAGGTGCAGCATTTCCATTAATGCAGGGTACAGGACTGATCTGTAGGCCAGCCGCAAGTCACGTCTCAGCAGTCTATATGATACAGAAATACAGTGACAGGGCCGTCAGTCTGTCCATGTAGGTAATATGCTAGAAGTCCCTGGATTTTCTTAGTGAGAAACCTCTGAGGACTCTTCAGCTGCTGCAGGTGTCTGGTCAGGTACATGCAAAATGGAGCATTGTACTCTATTATTGGTCTGATGAGGGATGACTAGAGTGGAGTATTAAGATCTTTAGTCTTGGATGTTATTCCCTCACTTATGAGATGTGCAACGTAAAGGGCCTTCATTACCACTGTGGACTCATGATGATCAAAGGTGAGATTGCCATCAGCCTGCATTCCCAAATCTCTCACCATTGGGTTAGAACATAGGGGGGTATTATTAATATTGTAATTTGCAGGGACTTATCCTTTGCTGAAAGGGATAATAGGGCATTATTTCGGTTTAACTTTAAGTCTGTGGATTTGGCAACAATCATTTATGTATGTCAGCACATTTTGTAGTATGTTTATATCATTTGGGGGTCCAGTGATTGCGTCTAGTTTGCAGTCATCAACAAAGTTTTTGAGCCACAGGCCATCTTTTGCACCAGATTTTCTGAAAAATGCATTCCAAACAGTAGGGTGCCCAGCACAGACCCTTGTGGGACACCACTGGCAGCAGGTCTGTTGGTAGAGTTGCAATACCCACCTATGACTGTATGCATTCTGTTGGTGAGCCAGTTGGCTACCCATCTAATGACATATGGTTTAATCCCCAGGTGTGTGAGTTTCACAATTATCCCTCAGTGGGGGGTTGTGTCAAAGCCCTTGGGCAAGTCAAGATAGGCAGTATGTATGGATTTGCCTTCATCCAGGGCTTTGCTTACACTCTCTAAGAATTTCACTAAGTTTAACAGACATGATTTGCCTTTGACAAAGCCACACTGTGTTGGGTAAAGAGTTTGAATGTCACCAATGCCCTTGTTGATAAGGTCCAAAATGATTCTTTCCATGGCCTTAAAGACAAGGCTGGTCAGGTCTATGGGTGTATAGTTTCCTGGGTCGGTTAGGGGATCCCCTATGTGCAATGGTATTATGGTTGCTGTGTTCCCCTCTGCTGGGACAAAGCCAGTACTTAGACTTTGGTTGAAGGGAGTACCCAATGGTTCTGCTAACGCTTGCTTTACCCTGTTTAGTAAGCAGCCTGGGATGTTATCCAGTCACATAGAGGCTGTGTTTTTGGCAAAGACAAGTGCAGTTTTGACCTGTTATTTTGAGATAATAGATAGAAAACTGTTGACAGGCATGCTTTGGGTTAAGAAAAGTGTAGACACAGGTGTGAAATTGTTGCCAAACCTGTCTGCTAACAAGTTGTCTATGTCCTCAGGTTGAGTATGAGTGGTACCTTCCACTCTAAATTTGGTGCAAAGCTTGGCCATCCCTTTTACATTTCAGACATAGATAAAAATATCATGTGATTATCCCTAGCTATGGATGCTTATTTAGTTTCATAGTTAGCTTTAGAAGACTTTGCAACATGAAGTCTAATTTGCTTGTTCAAGCTATAAAGGGTATTCTTCTGCTGAGTCTTTTCCCTCTTAATTCTGGGCAACAGTTTTTTTTTCTCTTGTTGTATAGTCTGTTTATGCTACATGTCCACCAGATTGACTTGTTTTTTTCAGCAACATTTTGATCCATTCTGGTACAGATAAGTCTATATATTTGTAAAGGTGTTTATACAAGGCATAGGAGTCTTTACTGCCAGTGGTGAGAGTAAGTTTGAAACTGTATATGCCATTACTTAGGAGGCTGTAGTTTGCTTTGCAGACATATTTCCACCTTTACTTAGGATCATAGGATCATAGGAGGTTACTAGGTGATTGGACCTGAGGCCCTTATAAGCCAAGCCAAAAGTTTAGCCCATGCTTAGACAAATCAGCACCTGATGCCCCTGTCCAGCAGGGACATGAGTGGAGTCCCTGGGGTATATTTTCTGTTTCCCATCCAATTATCCAGGTTGCACTTAAAAATGAGTAAATAGATATTCTGCTTGATGTGGAGAGGGAGTCTATTCCATAGATGGTAGAGTCTCTGGGACACAAATCTGTCCCTCCAACAAGTCTTGTTGATGTCACAGACCAGGTTGGGGCTATGCCTGTGAGTTACTCGAGTGGAACTTGACTTGCAGATATGCAGCAGTCCCATCAAAGTGGGGTCTGTGAATGCCTTGTATGCCAAACAGAGGTGACCTCTGAGGAGTCTGTCTGAAACCGAATAGAGGGATACGGCTTTTAGCCTATCTGTGTACGGCAGATGTTTGAGGCACTGGATTCTCTTGGTGAGAAACCTCTGTGGTCTCTCCAGCTGCTGCATGTGCTTTGCGAGTTACATGCTGAAAGGGGCGGTGTACTCAATAATGGGCCTTAAAAGGGAAGAATGCAGGGATGTTATGACCTCCTTGTCCCTGGACGAGATACCCTTACTTATGAAATGGGCTATGTAAAAGGCTCTCCATACAACGGAAGAAACATTGTGGTTAAAAGTTAGATCGCTATCAACCTGGGTGCCCAAATCCCTTACAACCGATTGAGTGCTTATGACATTGTTACTAATGTGATCATTTGTGGGGATGTCACTCTCATCAAAGGGGATGATGATGCATTTTTTGGTATTCAGCTTGAGGGCATGGTTCTAGCACCAGTCATTTGTCTGAGTGAGACCTTCTTGGAGGATGTCCACATCACTAGGGGAATTGATGACAGCACCCAGCTTGCAGTCATCTGCAAACTTGGTCAGCCATAGCCCACTGGTTTTGGCCTGCATGTCAGAGAAGTATATCCCGAATAACAGAAGCCCCAAGGCCATACCCTGGGGTATGCCACTTGTTACAGGTCTACTGCTTGAGGTGGCTTCCCCTATTTTGACTACACAGGTTCTATTAGTGAACCAACTTGCTACCCATCTGGTAACATATGGATTAATGCCTAGTTGAGAGGGTTTATCTATTATGCCCAAGTGGGGAATAGTGTCAAAGGCTTTGGCCAGGTCAAGGTAGGCAGTGTGCACTGTCTTCTCTTCATCCATGGCTTTGGTGACTGTCTAAAAGAAGTCAACCAAATTTAGCAGACATGACCTCCCCTTATTGAAGCCAAACTGTGTGGGATCAAATATTTGGAGGTTGCCGATGTCCTTGTTGATGAGTTCCATGACAATTCGTTTCATGGTCTTACAGATCAGGCTAGTTAGGCAGATGGGTCTATAATTTCCTGGATCAGTGGGTACTCCATCTTTGTGTAAAGGAATGACAGAGGCTGTCCTCCACTCAGCTAGAATGAAGCCAGTACGCAGGCTTTGGTTGAATAGGGTGCCTAGTGGTGCTGCAAGTTCCTGCCTGAGTTCATGTAGGATGCAGCCTGGGATGTTATCGGGTCCCATGGAGGCAGTATTCTTTGCCTTTGAGAGCACAGTGATGACCTGTTCCATAGATATAAGGGGAAGGGGGCAGGTACTGGGATGTCCTGATTTACTGATGGGGGAAACAGAGGGGTAAAGTTTTTGCTGAATCTGTCAGCCAGCAAGTTTACTGTAGCTACAGCATTTGTATATTTAATGTCCTTGGCCACCAGTTCTGAACAATTCTAAGTGCTTGAAGAAGGCCTTATGATTGCATCTAGTAGATGTGGCCAATTTGGACTCAATGTTTGCTTTGGAGGACTTCACTAGTGCTCTTATTACTTGTTCAGGCTAAGGAGACATTGCTTCCCATTGGGCACCTGCTCCTTCTTTGTCTTGGACAGCAATCTTTTCCTTTTGTTATAGAGTTTATTTATTGCAGATGTCCACTAGACAGGTTTACTCTTTCTTGCAGAGGATGATTTAGTCCTGCCAGGTAGGCCTGATTCCATGCATCTATATAAAATCTTGTATAGTGCTTTGGTGTAGTTTTGGATATTGGTACAAGCTCCTACAGAGGGGGAGGGGGCTGTGAAGCTGTTTATAACATCCCTCAGGAGACTGTAATCAGCTTTGGAGAAAATTTTATGTCTGATCCTAGCTAGAGGGGGGTTGGGGGAGATGGTGACTTCGATAGTGACCGCTTTGTGGTCTGATCTTACCAGGGAGGATGATACTATAGGGATGCTGCAGTGGTTACTCATGTTGGCTACTACCAAGTCCAAGATATTATCACCCTTGTGGGGGTAATTATCACCCCTTGTGGGGTACTTGAAGGGGGGTCAGGTATGATTGTTACACTGAACGTGACTGATTTATGGTCAGACATTACCAGAAATGGTCTCACACATATAGTGATGCATTAATCTCCCATGTTGGTCAGTACTAGGTCAAGGACAATTGAGCTCCTTGTAGAGTTGCAGACTAATTGCTCCAGAGCATTCATGTTTACAAAGTGCAGGAACCTTAGGGCAAGCACGATTGAACTCATATATGTATCCCAATCAATGGAAGGATAATTATGGTTACTCATGTCTAGGGTGTTTGCCTGTATTTGTGTGAGTCAAGTAGGTCCAGGAAGGCACTGTATGGTTTTCATGGTTCATGCTGGTGGACCTGTATCTAACAATGATGTGGACAGAGGTTTCCTACAGTTAATTGGACTTGGAGTAACTCTAGGGAATCATACTGCTTAACCGGTCTTGAGGTGTACTTGTCTTGTATGAAGATGGATTCACCTCCTCCTTTAGTTCTTTCATGTTCATTTTGCAGCCTGACTGTGTGGAAGGCATTATAGCCTTTCATGGCCAGAGTACTCTCCTCAGCCCTAAACCATGTCTCTGTGAATGAGCAAACATTGACATCTTCCCAAGTAAGAACTTCTTTCATTGAGTATAGTTTCTGATTTAGATTCAGCATTAAGCAGCATAAACACGAGTTTGTCTTTTGAGGATATATTTATGTCGGGAACTTTTTTCTTATGATATTGCCTAAAAAGTTCACTCTGGGGGAGGCAAGTACCCTGGCCAGTAACCAAAAGGTGAGAGGTCACAGATGAAGACCATCTTTGGCAAAGTAGAGCAGACTGTCAACCATATCATCCAAGCCAGGCAACTGCTGGTTCCCCCTGGAGTAACACTAGTAGCTAAGCCAATTGTTGAAGTTAGCAATTATTTTGTTTCTATTGAGGCAACATCCTGTGTGAAGGTAGAATGCTGCTTAGTGGTACAGACATACCTGTCTGTGACACATAATCTGAGAGGTCAGTCATACCTTCATATAGTCCAGTGAGGTATGTCTCAAGTCATTTACTCCAACATGGAGTACGACAGAGGTGTAACTGCTGTTGAGAGATTTGAGTGCATGCATGACTTTGCAGATCTTGGCACCTGACAGGCCACTGGCCATGGCTTTCTCCTTGTACAACATGGTAAGGGGGACATCTGTGTGTCTCACTATGGATTCACCTATGACTAAGACATAGGATTTGAGATGTTTTGCCTTAAGGGCTAAATGTGTAAGAAACTGATACGTTTGCTTTTATGTGTAGTGTGCTCTGTTGGCACTGTCATGTGTGCAAAAGGTTTGCATTTGTGAGGTTTCTGCTCCTTCAGTAAGCTAATAATGAGTGCATTTGCTTTTGTGGGTTTATATGTTATGCACTTGGTTTATTGAAGAGATGAAGCATGTGTGCTGACACCCTGTTTGATATCTGGTTTGTTTTTACCTGACAGAGAGAGAGCATTTATTCTAGATTCATTGCATACTTGCATTTCTCACATATTGTATTGGTAAGTTTTAGGAGTACATGGTTATCACTATACATGAGACAATTGAATCCTAGCTCTGTAAAAACAAAAACATACCCTTATTAAGCATATTTAGAAGGTCATTGTTAGCAGAGCGTGTTTGTGAGCAGCAACAACTGGGCCTGTCCATGAGGGAGATAGATGCCATCCCAGAGGCTGTAATAGGCTCCCCCTGCATGTGAAGCAGTGCTCCTCAAGGAGCCTGTCCAATTGCAACCTTGACTACTGGTTGGGTGATTGCACAGTCACCTGTCAGCTGGCACCTATGTCCTCATGTGTAAGGCCAATTGGTACTGCTCACAAACACGCTCTTTTAAAAACAACCACCCAACTAAAGGGTGGATGTGTTTATAGACAGCTATCCTTCTACACACCCTAGTGCTATTAGGCTAGTAGTCTCATATGAACCGATGAAGCTATGTACCTATGTAGGTCTCACAACCTACTGACACCCACATGGCGTACTGATGTCATCTACTATAAGTTCACCTGCACACATGTATAAATCAGACTTGCGCTGTGGCGCTTGCATTAGGTGCTGTGTTCTGTTGTCTGTATATTTAGGTAATTATGAGTTTTGTTCTCACTACAGTCCACTGGGTGAGTATGTGGGTCCATGTGTGTGTGTGTGTGTGTGTGTGTGTGTGTGTGTGTGTGTGTGTGTGTGTGTGTGTGTGTGTGTGTGTGCTCGTGTGTGTATGCGTGTCTAGACAGCAGAGACAACAATGTGTATATCCTACTTTTACTTCTCCACTGCCATGCAATGACAGTATTTTGATACTTGCTCATGACTACACATCCGACAGTATTTCTTTCAAACAGTGAAGGGCCAAGCACAGATCTCTGGAGTTTGCCAATAGTGACAGCTCTACTGGTACAGGTTGATTCACTAGCTGTCACATGATGTGTTTTGTCAGCGAAACAATTGTTTATCCATCAACTGATGTAGGATTTGATCCCCAGCTTGGGGTTTTCCTCAATGATACCTGCATGTGTTATTGTGTTAAAACCCTAGGCCAGATCACAATAGGCAGCATGCACTGTCTTACTTCTTCCAGGCCAATCATGTGGAATCAATGTGCTGTGACATCACAGATCATCTATGACATGACCCAGAGTATACACCTTCCTGATACTGTGGAATACACAGTTCAACACACCCTCCACATGGCTTAGGTTCCCGTTCAAGGGTGTACATCAACATGCATCCATTTGCACTTGGGGGACAGCACCTGATGCATGAATATATAAAACTATCCTGACTCTCCTCGACTATGATCATGTCATCATGGACTTCTTCTACATGTATACTAGTAATATTCCAGGTGTATGCAACAGACCTCTGTGAGTTGCTACTGATACATCAGGTCCGTTACATCTGAGAGATATCCTGAAATAGGTCATCGAGGGCATGCACGATGACAACAGTATCATCTTGTGGAACTTGAACAGGTGAAGGCATTTGACAAAAAGTTACACTTTGGTATTCAGTTAACACTGCCATATCTGGCCATAAACAGCTAAGGGGGATATGAAAAGTGTACACACCACTGTTAAAATGCCAGGTTTTTGTGATATGAAAAAAAGAAAACCACAATAAATCATTTCAAAACTTTTCTCGCCGTTAATGTGACCTATAATCTGTACAAGTCAATTGAAAAACAAGCAAATCTGTTACGGGAAAAATATAAAAAATAAAAATGTACAATAAGCTGGTTGCATAAGTGTGCACACCCTTAAATTAATACTTTGTTGAAGCACCTTTTATCTCATATTTTTGACTTGTTTCTCATAAAATATGTTTTTCTGGCAAATCACTAGCAAATCATTGAGGATGGAAGTCTGAAAATACAGGAAGACATCTCAGTTTCAGAATTCATATCCTTCAGAAAATTTATGCTAATGCAAAATTTATTAGTCTATCAACTTTTAAGTCTGTACTAGCAGTATTTAAAAAGTGTCCCTATTTTAGGGTCTTTGCCCCCCAGTTATTTGTGGCTTTGTCCAGATTTCTTGCTGTAGGAGTTTGAGAGGTCTATGCATGAAATTGATATCCATGTTCGCTTCATTTTTCTGGTCAACAATACTGTTTTGAGCCACAAAACCTAGCTTAGGTGCAACATGCTTCATTAATATGCATTAATATATTTAAAAAATATTTTTTTATTTTAATTGTAAATTAATAATTCATGTGATAAATATTTATACAAGGAAAGCTGGGTTTTTTAAATATTTAAGAGTTCCAAAGTTATAGGGATGAAATCTCTAAACTTCATTAAAATGTCATTGATCTACAAGGATTCACTGGCATTAGTGTAGTTTGTTCCTCAGTTTATGGACTCCACAGCACACATTTTTTCTCCTTCTTAGATTCGTAATGGCTATTTGAAGGTCAGGACAGTAAATATTTTCATTTTTTATTCATACTTAATGTTCTTCTGAGCAAACATTTTGAGAGACAGTCCTGTGTAAATAAGATAGATAATTGTTCCATTATAAATAATATTTAGTAGTATATTATTCATGGAAATCTGATGGTCTTTGTAATAATTTCAAACAGTGTGCAAAATTTAACGTACTTTAATTCATAAATTCCTGAGAAAAACATTTCTTTCAATGTGTTTCTTTGAATAGCAATAAACAGATCTGAAATACATCTCTATTTATTGAATCTGCTACCTAATTCTTACACATTTAAATTTGTTTTTGTTGCAGTGTGCCAAACCTTCTGCATTGGGAATTACGATCTAATCCCTGATCAGTACAAGGTTGATATTTGCTCTGGAAATGGATGTTGAGATATTAAGCTCTTGATGTGGATCTTGAAATCAATTTCAAGAACATTTAACAGAGGACTCTGAGTGGCGACATAGCCATAATCATTTGCAATACACAAACCCCTGGATTCATTAAACTTCCATGCAGGAATAGCTTATTCCTGCATGGAAGGGACCATTGCTGTGCAGCATGGCAGTGTGCCATGCATATTCATGAAGGCGTGCTTCCGTGCTATAGCCCAGACATGGTTTAGTGTACTAGTACAGGGGGGGTGTCTGAGAGCAATGCTCTCAAAATACACATGCCCCCTGCACACAAGAACAGCGTTTTAATGGCAATATAAATAAAGCGAGATCACTCATTACACATCTCAACCTGTCAGAGTAAGAAATCTGGACAAAGCCATAAGGGACAATTGCCACTACAAACCTAGAGAGTTGATAGAACAACAGGTTTAGCATTAGCATGAATAATATGAAGGGTATGAAGTATATAATGAACACCTCTCAACCCGTCAGAGTAAGAAATCTGGACAAAGCCATAAGGGACTATTGCCTCTAGAAACCTAGAAAGTTGATAGAATAACAAGTTTGAAAAAACATATATGTATGTAGTGCAGTCAGACATTGGATCCACACTCTGAACCTCTTACTGAAAAACATCTGACCAAAGGCTGTATAAGAGGGGGTGAAGGGGCCCAAACTAGGGACCTTTTGTAATTATTGCCCTTATCCCTTCCTCCACAGCAGAACCATTCTCTCTTGCAGCAAAATAATAAGGCCTGCCAAGTCCTGGACTCAGGCCTTGTAGACTATGATCAAAGCAATGTATCATTACACCATCTGAGCCCTACAAAATAGTGATGACATTCCAAACATATCAGTTAGTACAGTCATCCAACAGCAGGGAAAGGAGTCTGTAGAATCAGTCAGGTAGTCTATATATACATGTATATATGTATGGAGATGTGTATATGTGGACAAATCTATACATAATATATATATATATATATATATATATATATATATATATATATATATATATATATATATCTAAAATTAACCACACTCAAAAAAATTGAACGAAGAGAAGAAATTTTAACTAAGAACTGAACTTCGTGACAATAAAAGCATTCAAAAAAATAGTAAATCACACCAACAACTCTTGTAGAACTTAAAGTTCTACAAGAGTTGTTGGTGTGATTTACTATTTTTTTGAATGCTTTTATTGTCACGAAGTTCAGTTCTTAGAGAGAGAGAGATAGCCACATTTATATCCACATATATGCATACATACATATATATAGAAAGGTGAATAAATACATACATACATATATATATATATATATATATATATATATATATATATATATATATGACAGTTACAAAGACATGCAATCAGTGGGTCATGCTGTTGCACACTGGAATTCTAAATCTGAAAAATGCATTCACTGGAAGTATACCTTAAAATGGGGAACAATGACATCTGTGCTGTAACAGAGACCTGATTAAAGGCAGCAGGAAGCACCCTTGCATTACCAGCCTATAATTAATTCCATAACTGTTGGCTACAGAATGTGGACTGAAGCTCCAAAGGTGGTGGTATTTTCATATTCATAAAGGATGCACACACCTCCAGAGTGGTAGACCAACATTATGCATTACAGATCATGCAGGCGTAGCTGGCATTGGGTAAGACAGTGGTTCAGGTTGTAGCCTGCTATAGGTCCCCATACATGTCCCAAGACTCACACTCCATGTCCATAAACACCCTGGAGAATATTAGTGTCCAACCTAACACTATCATACTGGTTGACATCAACTACCCCACCATTAACTATGAAAGCTACTCATGTACTGATGCACATGCCCATCACATCGACCAGGTCCTTCCTAACATGGGCGACTGTTGCTCTACACCAATGGTCAACTCCTCCCTTGTTATATCTGAACACAAATTAATCACCTTTGGATATCCACAGCCCTCCTACCCCCCCCCCCCCAAACAGGTAACCACCATGAAAAGCCTTTCCAAAGCTAACTATGGCCTCATAAAATCAGAGGTGGCTAACCTCCGGCAGCAATGCAAATGGAGACTAGTTGCATGACAGCTGAATCAAACAACAATGCACTATGAACACATGCACAAATGCACGGATACCTCCTTACACAATACAACCAGGACCCCCACCTCCAAAAAAGGAAGCTGATCTGGTGGTCCCTTGCCATAAAGAAACCGTACAACAGAAGGAGGTAACCAATATGGAATAAGGTGAAGTCCCAAGACAGGAAATAAACCCTTATCATCCTGAATGAAAAGTTGAGATCCTTTATCAAATACTACAAAGTTAGCTGTGAGAACTGAATTGGAGCACATAGTAAAGACAACCACAAGGCCTCATACAGTTATGTAAAGCATCTCCATGGTAATACCAAGATTTGCTCTGAGCTACTAGACAATGGTACCTCCCAGACTGAGCCAACCCATAATGCCAATATGCTGGCTGGCATCTTGAGTGCAAACATTACCCCTCACCCTCCCAAAGGACCAGTCACAATAGCAGTACACCATCAGGCACCCAGTATTACCGCAGCACAGGTTAAAGCACAACTTTCCAACGCCATGAATACAGCTTCTATGGGACCTGAGAATATCCCTGGCTGTGTTCTACATGAACTACAGAGTGACCTGGCACCTTACCTGTGTGCCCTGTTCAAGCACAGCCTCACCTCAGGCTTTGTCCCTACTGAATTGAACACTGCTACAGTCAACCCTCTCCACAAATGAGGTGTGACTACAGACCCTGGGAAATACTGCCCCAACTGCCTGACAAGTCTGTTATGCGAAGCTATGGAATGCATCATCATGCACCTAATAAACAGGTATATGGGAATCTGCAGACTCAGGATCCTACACAGTTTACTTTTGTGAAGGGTAGGCCATACCTGCTCATTCAACCTCGTCAACTTTGTGGCATCAGTCACCTGAGCTGTGGATGAAGGCAAGGTGACACATACAACCTACATTGATCTGGCCAAAGCCTTTGATACCATTCAACACTCACTAAGCTCGGCATCAACTCCTATATTACTAGGTGGGAACATCAGCACAAACACAGAGGTACATTGGACATATTGCTGTCATACATTGAGACAGTTCCAGATGTCACTGGGTTTGTTGTAACATCCTTTATGAGGAATATGATGACGGTAATATCAATAGATGTGAGAATTTACTGACTACATTCCCCAGAGTCCACAACTGATTTACCAAGGACACCAACTGTCTGGTGAACACACAAAACATAAAAGGCAGACATGTGACCAGTCTGTGGACAGCATACCAGTGGAGAGGTATGTCAGAGACATATCACTGTGAATTGTGATGTCACACACTAAATGCATATCCACACAAACCCTGTCAATCTATCAATTCACAATGTGTATAACAGCACTGATGACATAGAATCTGTTCACAAATCTGGGGATATGTCCCCCATGTTAGGTGGCTGTCTCCACATGTTCTGTCCTGTGATGTATTGCCACCCACTGTATGTGAATCTGTAGGCCACCACCTCTGTAATGTCCCTCACACAGGTAAGGAAATAAGGCAAGGCCACATTAAGGAATGTCCCATATGTCTGAACTAGCAACAGTATCCAGGCCCACAGGACAATACAATGTGGGCATCTCCATAGTGGTATGGCCATAGCAATACCTGACATCTGCACATCTGTACAGAGGACAGATAGAAAGTAGATAGCCAACAGGTTATGCATTAGGATGAATACTTTGAAAGATACATGACTGAAACTGAAAGGTATGCCATCACTATATGACAGCATTCCTCAATGATATGTCCAAAAACATAGTAGTCTACAGTTAATATCAACCTATCAGATCAATATCCAAAAGGAGATACATATAAACATACAGCTCAAACACGAAGAACAAGATAGTACTCGGAGTCCAGATTTGCATGCAGGGGCATATGGTTCCAGTGCTACAATCTGCAATCTACTCTTACTTGAAAAAGCTCTGTTAAAAGTACTAATGTAATGATACAATATGTGTTAAACTATTTCTGTCAACCAGTATACTATAGCTGGTGTAACATGCAAGTGAGACTGCATATAAACTGGGATACTACCCATGTATGAAACAAATCCAAAAAGAAAAGATTGTGGTACTACCCATGTATACCCAGGTGTCCCATATAGTATACTCATACCCATTGCTACTGTAACGACAGCACATGGAAGCATGTTATATACAGGAAATTAAATACACTTATTAAAGATGTCATTGCACTGCTATTTTATCAGACTGAAATGTGATCAGTGGTTACCAGGGCTAAGCTATGCTTAGCAGGTTTAGGCATTGCTTAAATGTAAATGTTAAGCGGGTCTATATTATAAGATCAACGGTTGAAAACATCGAATACCATATGGTCGACACCATATGGTTGATGTCTTCAAACATTGAACTTATAAAAACAACAAAAAGAAAAGAAAAAAGTACCCTAATGGGTTTAAGCAGGGGGCAAGCCCCCCTGCTCTACCCTGCTACTTAAATATACAAACTCCAAAACCACACTGCATTGCAGTAAATGGAAATCTCCCCTTAGGGAGATTTACAGTTACACATTTAGTGTTGTGCGCTTTCACTATTTTCATGTCGACAATATCAGCTTCGATATTGTCGGCTTTCGAGAATATAATATAGACCCATACTAAGCAGATTTGTACACTGGTAAGTGAAGCCTCCACGATGTAAGCACCTGTTCATTTAACCATATGTTAGTACCGCTTACCATCACGCAAACATGCTCAAAGCTGCTCAAAACTGCCTTAACCACTCTGTATCCAACAGTTCTTGTTCTGCCTAGCAAGAAAATAAAAAGCCCTTGTAGGTGTTGACCCCAGAACACTGCACACCATAGCCTAAGTAATTTACCAGTAAGTCACCTCAGCTGTATTGTTTGAGGATGTTTTCTCAAACACACCGTCTTTACAGACAGTTTAATTTGGGAAGAGACAAGTGTGCAGTTATGAAGGATTGGTATCTATAAATATATATATCTGAATAGAAACATACATAGAGAGAGAGAGTGAGATATGTATGGAGATCCATATATTTGTACAACAATATATAGATATATCACCAATAAATACAGATACGCACACACACACACACACATGCACGCACGCACGCACACACACACACACACACACACACACACACACACACACACACACATATATATATATATCTATACACACACACATACAAGCGTACATACATATACGGATATATATATATATATATATATATATATATATATATATATATATATATATATATATATGCATATATATGCATACATGTCCCAAAATGCCCATACAAACATATGCTTCTAATAGACCACCCACAACAGGGGAGCATGCACAGTATGATGCAAAAGCAGCTATGTCACTCACATCTGCCCCCCCCCTCCACAGTCCAAATAAATAATTGAACAGTACACTGCTACAAAATCATGATAGGCCTTACAAAATGACCAGACATACAACAACCTCTTAGCAAAACAAATAAAATGTCTGAACATAGCAAATAAAAATACAACCAGCCTGTAATTTAGACTTGTTTATTATACTCTGATGTCTTGGCCAAGGCCTTCTAGGAGTAAACATTACCAGAAATACATGCCTTAATCACAAAAAGCAATTAACACCTAATTACATAATTGAATGTACAGCCTTCATTTACACTCGTGATTTAACCCCCTACGGGATAAAGTATCACAGTTATTATTAATACATTGAGTCTGTACATAACAATTATCCTTTTATGAATGTTTCATCACACTGAGGAACAGACGTTTTCAGAAACAGTACCTTGAGACCCACTACTGTCCCCATATTGAAATTTATTCAAATGTACAGCTATAGAACTGACATATTTCTTATCAATAATCCATCTGACATGTTCTAACAGTCTAGTTTTAAAACTTGTTTTACTGCCACCCACATAATATATGTTACCAAGGCCATCTAAGAGCATTCTCTATAAACCTACCTCTTGAATGTACAGACTTCAACATGTTTCCCAGCCATTCCACTCAGCAGGAATTATATCACTAAATAATGATAGACCAGTATACCTATCCACCTACTACTGTATGACATCTGGAAAAAGCCTGACATAATTGGTGGTCAGAAGCCCAAATACACAGCCACTTATGAAATATTGCTGTTGTATACCGAGAATGTTGCTGGTGTTACAGGGTTTATTGTAACATATCTTTTCTGAGGGATATAAAGTCAGAAAAACAAGTGGATGTTACCATCTACATAATGCAATCACCCAAGTATGCTACTGATTTGCCAAGAACAACACCTATCTGTGTAACAGTCCTTACATAACAGACTTACCTGTGGCCATTATGTGGATGGCCCTGCAGTTGAGAGCTATGCAGAGACAGAACTCTGTCAAACTGAAACTCATGCAGAAGTAGCATGTGCAGACAAATCCTGTTAAACTAGCAGTATTCCAAACATGTAACAGCAATACTCACATTTTGCCCCTAAGTCTTGAACCCTCCCCACCATTTAGTTGGCTTGTCTCCACAAGTCTTGTTGTAAGAGGTAGTAGCTCACACAACTCCAGGATGTCTTCCAAACAAGTAAGGGAAAGGGCCAATGCCCACATGGAGTACTCATTTATAGGAGTGTGTTGCCATAACATTGGCTATTGGAAGAACTACACAGCTGCTCTGCATGCAATTAGCAAGTGGGGAACTCTAATAGGTGCAAAAGTCATCACCTGGTTATGAGCATCACCTACAAAAGCCATGCTGCCACCTATTCAAAGCAGATCTATTCCTGTAGTGCACAGAAAGAGAGAGTGAGAGAGATAGAGAGAAATAAATGAAACATAAAGTGTAAAAGAGAAGAAAGAAAAAAGGTAAGTGGAGCATGTAAGCAAGTAATTGAATGTAGTACCTGGTCTGTAATAATGTAAATATGATTTGTAGGAATATATGCTCTAACATGATATGCTGTACTAATGTCTTGCTAAACAGCTGCTATAGTCATAGCATCTGGCCCTCTCTGCACTGGGAGATATCACAGACATACCGCTCAACTGTACATATCTTTACAGAATGTCCACATTTTACCATCATGTATTTTTGTCTCTTCCTCCAGATTGCAGTACTTTTCTGGCAAATAGCTGAGGAATGAAGTCATCAGGTAATGACAAATACTTGAGTTTAAGACGCCACACCCTTAAGAATAGTCACCATAATGCTAAATGTATCATTCTATGAACATCCTATGTTTATAAGAATAATATTTAAAGTCTGCCCCTATTTATCCCCCCATCATTTTAGGCATTGTCCAGATTTGATGCTCTGAGTGGTTGTGAGGTGGGACCATAGCTCAGGAGACTGACACACCCTGGGAAAGGACAGCTCATATATGACAACTGTAGGGGTGTCTGTCAAACAGTTGTCAAACAATCCATGTTACCTGTGATTATGATTATGACACATGCTTGCCTTGTAAAGCTAAGAGCCTTATAGAGGGCATGTGCAAAGTAAAGTACTGTTGCAGACATGTGTGTTGAACTGCATGTGATATATTGAATTAATAACATTCAACTGTACAGTGCTCTGCTGGACAGTAAGCACATTTGTGACTGATATCTGTAGTCACATACACATATACCTTTGTTATGTCAGCCAAACCATTGTCAGATATGTGAGCAATGACATTGTAACATAATAGCCTACTTATGATTGTTGGACATTTTCCAGGTTATCACAGTGACGTCAAACCCTATTGTGCAATCAACCTACTAATGTATGGTGCAGCAAAATTAATACAGTATCAATACTGATGTCCCCTTTGAAACCCATTTATGTGTGCCATTGTCCAGACATACTGCTGTAACAGGTTGAGATGTATGATTGAGCAGCAAGACTGTAACTGCAGTGTTCCATAATAACATACAACAGAAATGTATACCAGGTATCCCATGAGCACATGTATGTATGCTTATGTCCACTTGGAAGGCACAAAACTGAATCGCATGGGTTTCAAGCATTCAGGTGCATAAGTTGTGCATGTTGCACATGTGTGTAATATCAGTGTCAGTGCATACAACAGACAGAAATGTGTACAGCTACTGGTTGTTGTAGTGCCGTGACACTGATATAGGTACTAGAGTAGACATGATATTCAGCTATTAATCAGAGATGTGTCCACCTGTGTTATGACCCTTTGTCCATGCCTTCCACTGCCAGCTATATCCACACCTATATACAGTGGATATCACAAGAGTACACACCCCTGTTAGAATGCCAGGTATGTGTGCTGTATGACAATCAGACCACAGAAGATCATTTTATAATGTTTCTCATCTTTATGTGACCCCCTAACTTGTACAAGTCCATTGAAATACAATCAAAGGTGTTTCTAGGAAGGTGACCAACTATTGCCAACTATTGCCAAGTGAAGATGTGCCATGATGTTAGAGTCCAGAACAAGACGGGTGTTAGAAAAATGTGAATTTAAATATATGAGAAATGCTAGTTTAAAAGCAAAGTAGTATATAATGCATTTTATTCTATTAATCATATAACAGTACAATTCATTCATGTGTAAATGTAAGTAGTTTTGAAACTGCAGTGTGGCTTGAAGCAAAGCTGATCTCTGACCCTGGCAGAATGCTAGCTTAGCAAGTTTTAATGTTTATGCTTTTCCCAAGTGATTATCTGCTGGGTCAGGAAATTAAATGTGTGAAATAATGAAATCTTCTGCTCTTTCCTGTTGGAATGATTTGACCTTGTATATGTGTTACTAAGATAGCACGCAGCTGTGTGAGAAAGTGTAACACAGAACAAAGACATGCATTAAAAGACTGAAGCTGCTATTGTATTCAAACTGATATGAAACCTTGAACAAGTAACTTTACAGAAAGACATTATGACTGACCAGCTGGATAGCAAGGCCGCATTGTATCTAGCGGAAAAGTTTTTTAAAATATACAGCATCAGCAGATTTAATGAATGAAGGCTTGTAAGCTAAAGTGATGTAGATGCCCTGTGACTTATCACATCAGTAAGGTGGGCATAGCTTAAATGTTAAACCTATATAAAATTGTGTGCTTCCTGTTTCATGTCAGACAAAATTCTGTACTTGTACGTTTTTTGCCTCCTGGTGTATACTAGTAAACTTTTGAATCTGAACCTCCTTTATATTGAATTCTTAATTTTATTTAACAGTTTGGTCCTTCTTAGCCGGAAAATTCCCTCAGACAGCTGCAGATCAGAGTTTACCGGTGGTCGAATACTGCGCAGGAGAAGTTACCGAAACGGTTCTTCTTGGATGAAAAGACCTCCGACTGAATTGTCATGTAAAGAGGCTGGCCACTTTCTGATCTGTGGCCGAAGAGTGGACATTGGACAGTTCAATACCGGAGGCTCAGGTAGGAAGAATTTGCCTTTTTTCTGTTTTAGATCATGGACTAGGTTACAGTATATTGTTGTCAAGATTTGTGTTACAGATCAGGGACAAAAGGAAGTACTGTATATTTGGTCATAGATCAGGGTAACAGAATAAGGTAGGCAGTTATTCTAGATAAACTGTGAACAGAAACTGAGAACTTGATATCACGTGATACAAAAAGGGTTACGTAACATTTTCTTTGACATGGGTAATCAGTGCACTAAAACCTCGTGAGATCCGCCCCTAACCGAAGACGCAAAATACATGCAATTACAACGTTCTGATAACATTAGGTATTATATGAAATGGGTTAGTAAATATGAATTTGATGGTAAACTAGATAAAATTTCACTAGTTAAACTCCTTAAACAGCTTAAATCTGATGCGGGAGGTCAGGCAAAAAAGCAACGCCAACTAGGCATTCCTCAAGCACACAGGTGGATTGAGGAAGCAAATCGTAGAGAACAGAAGCTTAAAAATTCAAAAACATTATTTTTAGACAAAGAGGATAATAACTTGGTAATAGCAACAGCTCCTCCTCCTCCTCCCTTGCCCCCTCCCTTATCCTTTTCAGGATATGAAGCGAGTGGACAGGCTGGTCCACCTCCGCGTTATCCTGAAGTTTCAGCAAGACCACGACCATTTGTTAGAGATCCTATTGAGACTAGGTCCTGAACACGTAAAACACATAGGGACACAGAACCATACCAAATAGAGAGAAATCTACAGGATGAGAGTGAGGAAGAAATATGCCCACTTATAGAAGTTCCAAATCCTCAGGCAGGACAGGAAGGGCAGGACCCAACACTCTTAGTATATAGACCATGGACACCGGAGGACATCCGGAAGGCTACTGAGGGAATCCCCCATCCGAAAGTTAATTTTACGAAATTTTTAGAAGATTTACAAGGCATGAGATTGAGTTACCACTTGAATGGGGAAGAAGTAGAAAAAGTAGTATGACAAATTATAGGTCCAGATTGGCACATGATTTGTGGCACCTGGAATCCTTGTAATGCAGAGCTTAGACCACTCCCACATAGTGACGCAGAGTTAGACAACAGAGTGAAAGGTCTGACAGACCGAATCTCTGAGAAATGGAAACCCAGAGCAGATTGGACTTGCATTAATCAATGCATACAACAGGAAAATGAAACAATAGATGGATATTATGCTAGATTATTAGAATGTTTTAATAATCATAGTGGTATGTCGGTTCCTGAGAACCAAACGAATGATTCCCCATATGAACAACAATTAAAAAATGCATTTTTGAAAGGTTGCATTGCACCTATTAGTAGCTTCATTACGAAGCATATGATAGACCATCGAACAGGGAGGCTGCAAGCCTTACTTGAATACGCTAGACATGCTGAAAGACATTTTAATAGCAAAAAGAAAAAGAAGGCGCAAGTCTTCACTGCTGAAGATGGAGCTGAAGTATTTGTATTACAGTCAGGTAAAAAGGGTAAGAAAAATACCCAGGGAAACAAACAGTCTGACAAACGATCAGAAGATTTTGAAGAGAAGAAAAAGAAAGGTGAATGCTTCAAGTGCGGGAAGAAGGGACATCTAGCAAGGGATTGTAGGCAAAACAAAAAGGTAATCACGGAAGATAAGGGAGATGAGGACTGACTATATGATAGTGAGGATACATCAAGTGAAAGTCAGAAATCATCAGGAAAAGTTAATAAACAAAAAGCAAATGTAAATGTGATAGAGGGAGTTGAGGAAGTGCAAGTAGATATGGAGGATGAAGAAAGTGAAATGTTGGACTTAGCATTATTGAGCTTAGAGCTCTACTTGGCAGATACGAAACCGGAAGTTACACTTCTGGTGGAGGGAAGGGAAGTCAAATTCCTGTGTGACTCAGGAGCGTCACGGACTTTGATACACCCCTCCAAGTTACCAGAACATTCAGAATCACCTGATTATATACTAGTAAAAGCCGCGAATGGACAGCTATAAAGGGAACCGCTTTCCCATGATATAGCAATAACTGACCCTGTTTCAGGTATAAACCAGAAAAGTAAAATAGTTGTTTCTGCAAAGTGTCCAGTAAACCTATTGGGCAAGGACCTTATGCAGATATTTGGCATAGCAGTAGTTCCAACTGTACAAGATATGGAGGCACAGAGACAAATGGATACCTTTGTAGTGCGACTGGAGGGTGAAACTTTTTACTGGTACAGCCAGGACCTAGTCACGACTGGTCCAGCGGCAGTAACTGAGGAACTGATGAACGTAGCCATCAGTAAAGCCCCCTCCCTTGACACTGATCGACAGCATTTGTTACACTGTACTCTATACTACTGTACTACACCAGGACCCGATAGGGAGTATGAGCAAGAATTGTTTAGAAATCGTGCAACTAGATTGGTTTTGCGTACTTTGTACTGGGATACTGAGGGGAACAGTGTAGTTAGCTGTTCATTACCTCAAGAATTCCTTGCATTGTATAGATCAAATCGGCTACCACATGTCAGCTTGACAAAGAACAAAAGTGTCAAATGGGCAGATTTAGGAGAAAAAGTAACAAGATGGGAGAAACAAACTGATTTAGAACTATCAGAACAAGGGATACAAAAAAAAAACTGAATTGGTTGACACAGACACATCCAGCTGTACACTTGTAATCTAGTGAGAACAGCTGATTAGCATTTTTATTAGAAGAAGAAGAAAAGGCCTTATGTGAAATTCCAATAACTCTTTGGTCAACAGGCAAGTCAGATGTAGGACTTATTTGAACAGCAGGACCAGTTACAATTACCCCAAAGTCAGCTTTTAGACCACAGAAAAGACAATACCCTTTGAGAAAGGATGCAGAAATAGGAATCAAGCCTATATTAGCAGCATTACTCAAAGAAGGAGTACTGGTAGAATCTCCTGATTCACCATGTAATAGACCCCTATTTCCTGTTAAAAAAGCAAACGGGGGAATGGCGGATGGTACAAGGTTTACAAGCTGTAAATAATGCAGTAATACCTAGAGCACCTACGGTGCCAGACCCACATACCTTGTTAAACGATTTAGAACCACAAAAGAAGTATTTCTCTGTGGTAGATATTAGCAATGCTTTCTTTTCAATACCTATACATCCTGATAGTCAATATTGGTTTGCATTTACATTTCAGGGTAAAAGGTATACATATACTCGACTACCACAGGGATATTGTGAGAGCCCAACAATATTTGCACAAGAAATGGCTAGCAACCTGGCAGGGTTTACCCCACCGGGAGGTAGTCAAATTCTACTTTACGTAGATGACATCTTGCTAGCAGCCCCCACCCAGCAACAGTGCAGGGAGGATACTGTAACATTATTGAAATTTTTAGCAACACAAGGACACAAAGTAAACAAAAGTAAGTTACAACTTTGGAAAAAACAAGTTAGATACCTATGATATGTAATATCCAATGAAGGTAGAATACTAGATGAGGAAAGAAAAACAGCAATTTTGCAAGCAACCAAACCAACAACCAAGAAAGAAATGATGTCCTTCTTAGGTACAACTAATTTTTGTCGGAGCTGGATACCAAATTATGCTTTGGAATCTGCTCCACTGACTGACTTGATATATAAGACACCAATGGCAGCACAAGATATTTTACAATGGACACCTGAAGCAGAAACGGCTTTCTGCAGGTTGAAGCAGTTGATAGCTTCTTCATTAGTTTTAGGACTTCCAAATTATCACAAACGGTTCTTTCAGACCGTAGATTGTAAGCAAGGGTATATGACGTCAGTATTGACGCAACGACATGGGGACAAGCAACGCCCCATAGCCTACTATTCATCACAGTTAGACCCAGTGGCATGATCCTTGCCTCACTGTGTACAAGCAGTAGTTGCAGATGCAATGGCGGTACAGGCTTTGGCCTCAGTGGTGTTATTCCACCCTCTCACATTGAGAGTGCCTCATGCAGTTGCATTAATTTTACTGCAAGAGAAAGTGGCATACCTTTCTCCTGCTAGACATCTTTCATGTATGACTATACTGCTGAGCCAACCTCATATGACAATTGAATGATGTACGACATTGAATCCATCAACATTACTTCCAACTCCTGCGGAGGGCACACCACACAGCTGCCTGCAGGAAATTGAACAGTTAGCTTTACCTAGACAAGATCTTACAGATATGCCCTTGGACAATGCTGAGGTGACATATTACGTGGACGGCTCATGCAGAAGGGGTCCTACAGGGAAGAATCTGGTGGGTATGCGGTAGTTACAGACAATGAAATTTTAGAAGCTCAATCCTTACCACACAACTTATCTGCACAAGCAGCAGAATTGATAGCTTTGACGAGGGCATGTACTTTAGCAAAAAACAAGAGTGTGAACATATATACTGATAGTCAGTATGCTTTTTCTACAGTACATGTATTTGCACAACAATGGAGAAATAGAGGAATGATAACATCTAGTGGAAAACCTATTAATCATGTGCAATTTATTTTGGAGTTATTAGAATCTATTCAGTTACCTACCAAAGTAGCTATTTGTAAATGTGTAGCTCATACAAAACAACAGGATAAAATTTCAAAAGGCAATGCACGAGCTGATGCAGCTGCAAAGCAAGCAGCCTCAGACTCAGAAACTTTACTTCTAAATGAGGAATTACAACCCTCTGAGATTTTAGATTTAGACATGTTAAAAACAATGCAGATGCTTACAACAAAAGCAGAGAAACAAAAATGGGTAAAACGAGGTGCAATTCTTGAGAATGGACTGTACATTTCCAAAGAAAGAAAACCGATATTGCCGTCTAATTTATTTAGATATGCAGCATTGTTGAGCCATGGGCAGTGCCATGTCTCAACAGTGGGGATGGTACAGTTAGTAAATAGAATATTCCAAACATATGGATACACAAATTACACAAAAAAATGTTGTGTAGCTTGTCATACTTGTAACAAGCATCACGCACAAGGGGCATTTAAAACCAAGCAAGGAAGTTTTCCTATACCACCATACCCGTTCCATACTATTTGTATGGATTTCATAGAATTGAATAAATGTGAAGGGAAAAAGTTTTGTTTAGTTATTGTAGACATGTTTTCTAAATGGGTAGAAGCTTTTCCAACCAAAAACCCGGATGCAGCAACAGTGGCAAAAGCCCTGATAAAAGAAGTAATCCCTAGATTTGGCATTCCGGAAAGGATTTATAGTGACAATGGCACACATTTTGTAAATCAGATGATTCACCAGCTTGGGAGATATTTTGGTATCTCCTTAAAGAACCATTGTGCTTACCACCCACAGTCAGCGGGACTGGTGGAAAGGTACAATGGTACCCTGAAAAATAAGTTAAGGAAACTAGTTGAGGAAACCCAAAAGAACTGGATATACTGTCTGCCTTTAGCACTGCTGAGTATGAGAACGGTTCCAAATGTAAAGGGTTTGACTCCCTTTGAAATGTTTTTTGGGAGAGCATATTATGTGCCTCAGTGGAAAGCTCTCATGCCTGCAGAGCAAGAGGCTGACAGTTCATTAGCTAGTTATATGAGGAAACTGTTAACAAATAAATCTGTTTTGCAGTTTAACTCTTTTTCAGATAAGGAACAGACCAGACCGGTGGAAGCAGTCTTGGCCCCAGGGTCGTGGATCTGGCTGAAAGTGACGAAAAGGAAGAATTGGGCGAGTCCAAAGTGGGAGGGACCGTACCAGGTTCTGTTGGCAACGCCTACTACAGTTAGAGTGGCCGAGAGGACGTCCTGGGTTCATTTGACGCATTGTAAACCGGTAAAAAACTTTCAACTTGATAAAAGCTTTGTGACTGATACACAACCAGACTGAGATGCCCAAAAACAAAGCAAATAGAAGTTTAGATCAACCCCAGAGATGTTGCATAATCATTTTGTTGAGTGTACATTTATTAACTGTAATTGTGACACTTTTCCTCTTGCTATGGTTTATCCTACACACAACCACACAAGTGAAAGTGGGAAGGCGTGATGAAACATCTATAGACTGGCATCCAAATTTTAACACATACCTAGCCATGAAACGTGTATATGCAGAGACTATGAAAATTTCAAATTGCTGGGTTTGTACAGCTATACCGACAGCATATGGAGGACTGATAATGTCCGCTGTCCCTTTGGGGATAAATGAAACTTGGGAGAATTTACTTTTCGACACAGGAACTGTGAGATCACAGGACAAAATAGCTTTATTTTTACCTGTCACACAAAAAGGAATTGTATGTGTTTTTAAAAATGACACTCTCCAGGTGGGCAAGAGCAACTGTAATATAACCATATCTTACCGATGTTATATTAAGAATAGTAATGGCAATACTTTTTGCAATACTAATTATGACTCGTATTTGAACTCATTGAAAACAACTATGAGTGACATTCAAAAAAATCCAGTTTTGTTTAAACAATTGTCAGTTATAGATCAGAAAATGTTTCATGCAAGGCTGATGCGTATTAGTACTAAAGTAGAAAACTGTTATTTTATTTGTGGGAAAAAGGCATATAAATGGTTACCTGAGAATTGGTCCGGCAGTTGTTTTTTGAGTTACTTGGTTCCGGCAATAAGACATACTGCAGAATTACCTTTGGGTAAGATAAGAAACGTAAGAGAAACAGCCCGAAAATCCGAAGGTCCAGTTAAGAAACCTGTGAATCCAGTTGGAAAGATCGAAGCTGGTTGGAAAGACCATAATTCAGTAAAAGACAAAAGCGAATTGACTCATATGGACTTGAGTGACAGTGTTACATCCTGGGCAGGAATATTCCCAGCCTATGGAGCAGTCAAATCAATCTGGGAGCTGAGGAAGTTGTCGAAACTTCTCGAAGTAATGAGTAATGCAACTTTTTCCACCCTAGAATTGGTGACTGATGAACTGAATGCAATGAGAACTGTCGTGCTACAAAATCGAATGGCTCTTGACTTCACCCTAGCGACGAAAGATGGTACGTGCGCGCTTATCAAAGAAGAATGCTGTGCTTATATTCCTGACAATTGTCATGAGATAAATAACTACCTAGAGGTAATTCAGCAAGTATCAGCCATGACTGAACCAGGCCCAAACCCACTGACGGACTTTTTCCAGAATCTATTTGGGGGGGTGGGGTTCCATCCTAATGAATATTCTGATTGCCATTTGTGTGGGTATACTCCTAATAGGAGCATGTGTTTGCTTTGCGATTCCCTGCATGAAAAGATTAATCAAAGATTTTATTGATGTATCTGTTACTGAAACTTTTTACCAAGATATTGAGATTGAAAGATTGATCTCAGATAACGCTTTTTCTGAAGTATAGATTGAATGACTCACCTAGCTGAAAATCCTGAGTGGAAAAGGCTAGGAGATGAAATGACACTATGCATACTTCAAAATAGAATAAAAAGTATTAATAGGGCGGAAAATGTTAGAAAAATGTGTATTTAAATATATGAGAAATGCTAGTTTAAAAGCAAAGTAGTATATAATGCATTTTATTCTATTAATCATATAACAGTACAATTAATTCATGTGTAAATGTAAGTAGTTTTGAAACTGCAGTGTGGCTTGAAGCAAAGCTGATCTCTGACCCTGGCAGAATGCTAGCTTAGCAAGTTTTAATGTTTATGCTTTTCACAAGAGATTATCTGCTGGGTCAGGAAATTAAATGTGTGAAATAATGAAATCTTCTGCTCTTTCCTGTTGGAATGATTTGGCTTTGTATATGTGTTACTAAGATAGCACACAGCTGTGTGAGATAGTGTAACAGAGAACAAAGACATGCATTAAAAGACTGAAGCTGCTATTGTATACGAACTGATATGAAACCTTGAACAAGTAACTTTACAGAAAGACATTATGACTGACCAGCTGGATAGCAAGGCCGTATTGTATCTAGAGGAAAAGTTTTTTAAAATATACAGCATCAGCAGATTTAATGAATGAAGGCTTGTAAGCTAAAGTGATGTAGATGCCCTGTGACTTACACGTCAGTAAGGTGGGCATAACTTAAATGTTAAACCTATATAAAATTGTGTGCTTCCTGTTTCATGTCAGACAAAATTCTGTACTTGTACTTTTTTTGCCTCCTGGTGTACACTAGTAAACTTTTGAATCTGAACCTCCTGTGTATTGAATTCTTAATTTTATTTAACAACGGGTGAATGCTGTAACCATCTCAAGAGGTGTATACACAACATATCAGTTTAAGGGTGTTCACACTCATTCAACTGGCATATTGAACTCAGTATTATTTCCATATGTTTACACAGACTGATTTTTATGTTTTTAATTGAATTGTACAGGATATAGGTCACACTACAGGTGGGAATTTTTATGAAATGAGTTATTGTGGTGTCATGTTCCAATTGCACCAATACCAGGCAGTGCATCAGGGGTGTGTACCCTTTATATCCACTACAGCTATATGGACACAGCAGTACCTGACTTGTATATCCAGCCTCCACCAAGGTAGAGTAATCCCCTTTGGTGGACAGCAGCAATACATAAACTACATAATAGGTTGCTATATTGGCTGTACAGGGACACATAGGTGCAGGCAACAACTTTGAAGCAAGTTCACCTATATCTGAGCAAGCATGTAAGATCACAGGTGACTTCCTGTAAGGCTGACTATGACTAAGAATTGGACATATCCATATCACCAAGGACAATTGCAACCGTGTCTCCTCATATGTTGTAAGTCTCAGATGAAGCAACACAATTCACCCTGTACTGGATATAGGCAACCTGCAACACAAGTTAGGTTGGAAAATCGCCACCGTGTCCACCCCAGTTGTACAGGGAGATATGCACATCAACCACATTCCTCCCCTCAGCAATGGTGAGCATGTACATATTGCCTACTGATGGCAACAACAGCATATCTCCATGGGACTTAATAACATAAGTTTCTGCCTCCTACATGAATTCAGGCATGTGCTCAGAGTTCCATCACACACCACAGTCAAACACAGACCTGTCACCATCCACACATCCACATGGAAGATGACCACTGTCAATCCTCTACACAGAAATGAATGGAGGTTAGAGGATTATGCAATCAAATGTCCAACATTGGGGGGACCGGCTAGCCACAGGTGGGTGAGCAGCCATCCAGACCCCACTGGCACCCACCAAGGAGCTCCTCACTGCACTTGGGCCATACATCGAATGCACAAGCCATGATGCTGAGGGAAGCACTGTGGAGGTGGGTTGCACACACACACTGGATGAGGAGCGTGTATACTTGTGCTGGGGTTAACTGTATTGCATCACAGTGGTCACCACTGGGGCCTATCTGATGTGAATTCAACATTCCTGTAGCATACCTCACAACTTGTCAGTGCCAAGACATCTGGACAGAGGCCAGCAAATTGTGCTGGACAAACGCCCTAAGGTAGGGTCATGTGTGACAGATTACTGGTATACAGTGGATATAAATTGTATACACACCCTTCTTCAGATGCAAGGTGTTCCTGTTACATACTAATTAGGACTACAATATGACAGTCCACACTTCTTCCAGCCTTTAATGTGACCCATAACAGGTACAGTTCACTTGTAAAACCAAGCATCTGGACTCATGTATTACACCTACAAGGCTGGCCACCTGTGAAGGCAGCAGCCATCCTATCAGCATGATGTTTCAGTCAGGTATGATACCTCATGCTGCCATGTGTGTCAGTACACTCACTGTGGCCTGCTTAGCTATAACATCACATACATCGGCACGATTAAGGCACACAGACCACTTCTGACAATGTATAGGTTTCAAATATATGGATATTCCAGACACATCTGTACAAAGGACTGTACAATGGTTTGACCTGCTGCAATCGAAGCAGATGCTGTTACCAAACTATATAAAGTAATGGTAGCAGGAGGTGGTCACCAGCTGTTTATGGTATATACATCAAAATGGTATAAGCCACACAAGACATGATCCTCACACACACACAAACAGTTGCCAGCATTAGGATTAGAACTCCTGCCTATCTAGGTATTCCTCATATAGTTCTCTGTAGTTATGAGATGTACCACAGACCTTATACATTTCAACCTCTTCCAAAGGTACTTCTAAGGTGGATGACATCAACAGGTCAACTAAACTGGAGTGAAGGGAAGTACACAGGTCAAAAACAACAGGAGCCAGACAGTACATGATTCACACACACACACACTTGCCAGTATTGGGACTAGAACTCCTGCTTATCTAGGTATTCCTACTATAGTGTTACACAGTCATGAGATGTGCCACAGTGCTTATAAATGTCCACCTTTTCCAAAGGTACTTCTAAGGTGGATGACATCAGCAGCTCTACTAAATTGGAGTGAAGGGAAGTGTAAAGGATAGTACACAGGTCAAAAATGGTATGAGCCAGACAGTACAAGATTCACACACACACACACACACACACACACACACACACACACACACACACACACACACACACACACACACACACACACACTTGCCGGTATTGGATTGGGATTAGAATTCCTGCCTATTTAGATATGTTTACTATAGTATCACACAGATACCATACATGCTACAGAGCTTACTGAACTTTCATATGGCCAAAGTTGCTGATAACTGCACAGCTATGGTAAAGTTTTACAGGTGGCAGACCATCTGCTTTCTGTTCCACACATAAATAATGCTAGTTCTTTCTCTCTTGTAGTTCAACTAGCAATATGGCTTAGCACTTCACCAGGTTATTGCATCAAGAAATGTGGCACACCTGTGAGCCATCAGCAGTACTCATTCATCACAGATGTAGCTCCAGTACTTACTAGTTATGTCCACCCCTCCTGGCATGTTTGAAGGGTGGTTATCTGTGCTTTCACCTATTAACCTTGTGCACATGTCCATTCTGGGGCACTGTTGCAACTGCTTTATGTATACAGACAACCCTCCCCTCTAAACTCCAAACACTCAGACCTGTGAGGGTTACCTATATATCACCCAATGTAGACATATGCACTCTCCAGCAAAGACTGGACTAGCAGGTCAAGAGGATAAGATCAACACCTGCACCACACCATGTGGAACACTTAACTCACCATGACACACACTTTGACAGCCATGACATACAGTGAAAAGTCACACACCCACCTTCCCAGAGGGACACAATGGACATTTACCCAAACAGCACAGACCAGCAAGGTAGACACCCACTCACACACTGTGACATGGCACATGCCATGGGACACATATTTAACCTACACAGTGTGCCCCCAACCTAAGCTCCTAAAGCTAACCACCTTGCACAATACAGTGATCATGGGTAACTCAGTACTGAGGCACACACATCTCACTCACTAAGTTGAATATGGAGCAGGTAACAGCCAAATATCTATCACATGCCAGCATCTAACACATGACACAGCCATTCATGTCACTCCACAACAACTATGAGTATTACTCTGTATCCATGTGGGTGTGAATGATTTGGGACACACCTCCCTGGACTACATGACAGGAGATATGGTTGAACTTTCTGATTATGAGGTCCAGGAAGGTATGACAGTAGCCCTGGGCAGTGTACCGCTGTCACCCAGAATGATGTTGCGGTACTATCAACAGATGATTGACTGCAACATTGGCTTACATGTTATGTGTCATTCTCAGGGGATCCAGAACATCTGTGCTTGGGATGACATGATTGACTGAACTCAATGACTTGCCATGGATATCCTACACCTGTCACCGCTGGATTTCCAGGTACTGGCTAAGTGTCATGCCACCCCTATGGTGCCTTATTAGGTAGTGTTTCTAATGTTATTACCACCATAACAGCTACACATGTATGCAGTCTGAGGGTCATGCTGCTCAACAGTGGACATCTAACTATCAGAATGCAGTCACTTATAGCAGTCATTGGAGTGGAGGACATGTCTGCTGTAATGGAGAGGTGGATCACAGCAGCAGACAGCAGACCTGCAGTATCAGGCTATGATGCATTCCACAGCTGTCAGACCCCAAACATGAACCACACCACACTTCCAGAGGTGGTTTGTCTCCATATTCATTATGGATAGGAACATCTCCAGACTAGTATCCCATCATAATGCATTGGCGCTATGTCTGGTACAACTGCCTTGGGATAATATTGCATTCCAAACCATAGCCTGCTATGGGTCCACATCTATGTCCCTAGACTGCCAATGCACATTCCTCAACACCCAGACATCAATGATGGTCCAATGCAACACTGACATAGTACGGGTCTTCAACTACCCCTCCATCACCTGGGGAATGTAGCCAAGTGCCAGTTCAGTGGCCCAACACTTCCGGGATTCATCATTTCCATTGTCCTAGACCAGCTCATACTGACCCCTAGTAAAGGATGCAACAAGCTTGACCTGTGTTGACCACTTAAATATGGGAATGTTGCTCATCCACAGATGTAAATCCCTGCATGGTGAGATTCACACAGGCTGTAATCAACATGGAAATCAACATGTCAGCCACCCCCCCCCCCCCCCCACACACACACAAAGGTAACCACCTGGCGAAACCTCTCCAAAGTTGACTTTGCAGCCAGGAAAATAGGGGTTGATGTCTTCACTGCCTCCATGGCAATGGAAAGTAGCTGCATGACTGTGGAATCATATATATATATATATAGGCACTGTACAAACAGGTACATGAATGCTTGGTACTAGTCAGAGCCAACAGAACCCAGACACTGTCCTCCAAACACTGGGGTACAATATGATGGTCCTCTGCAATTGCTATAGTGTGCATCAGAAGGATGACACTGTTGCAGGGAATGGTGGTGTCCCATGACTGCTGAACTCCCTTATTAGCCTCAAACACAACTTTGGATCCCTCATGGAATCCCCGGCAGACATCTATGACAGTAGAGATGCAGCAGACATGGATGACGGTTACAACAGCCTTTGTTAGTTACATCAACAACCTCCCCTGCATTAAACACAAGTGCTGCAAGTTACTGCACAAAGCTAATACCTATCCTGAGACAACAGATATTGGCCACAGTCTTGGCAACACATTCAGTGCCAGCTTTACTCCTCTCTCCCCCACAAGGGAAGTACTGAGTGAATGTGTTCTCACATGCTGTATCCCATTTCCATTCTAGGCATCTGTGTGTCACCAGGATGTGGCCCTGCAGCAAGGCCACAGGGTATGGGAGTGTGGTAATACATCCACCATGTCATAGGTAGGGTACAGTTCATGCATGGTAATCCTCAGTCTGTAACACAGTGATTGCATATGCCTTACAGATTATAGGTCTGAGAGTTCTACATAGGTATATGTTGATTTAAAACATCTGTTGTAGAATGGAGAATGGTATATTTTCTGGTGTGGACACACCTCCAATTGTTAATAACCACAAGCACAGGGGATATTCATTGAGATCCATAGGTTCATTGCTTCATAGGTGTGTAGTAGGTAAATGGGTCTGAAGGCTCTACAAGGCTAGCTCAAGGGAATACCCTGGCATCAGGCCACAGGAAAATAGTCCCCAGTGTGGCTCAGGAGTATAGTCACTGGAGTGGTCCCCAGGGGTAGTATTGTATTCCCCATCAACTCATCCAAATTTCTGTTGTGGGTAGCCAGTGATGTGCACTGCTTCCCATGTATGTGATTTATATTCCAGACAGTGTCTGGGTTGTGCACATGTCCCACATGCATGTTCTTTGAAGTGTGGGAGTGTGCTTGAGGTCACTTGGGCATGTGTTGTGGACAGATCGGTATCTTCTGATGTTGCATTCCTGACCTCGTTTGGTGAGACCTGGCTATGTAACTGAGGTAGTGATTGCACCTACATTGACAGTATGATACGGGTATTCATTGGAGTTATTGGCATCTGTCCATACAAGGCATGTGTATAAGGCATGGTATTCCCTTTGTTGGGTATATTTGCATACTCTACAGTTGTTGCAGGTGTCCAGTGGGGAACATGGCAAAAGGGCCACTGTACACATTGATTGGGCTACTGAGGGGATGGAACAGGGTGCCATGTCTGTTTACTTGCTGGATAACACACAGTCAGGAGCTGTAACACATCAAAGTACTTTCTGATGTCAGTGGCACTGTTGTGGTCAACAGGCATGTAGTCTACTGCAATCACACCATGGGTACTATCTGTGAGGCAATATGCAGGGAAACTGCCAAGTGTGTTTGTATATGATTTGTGAGTGGAGAGTGGTCTCTGAGTATTAGAAGGGTTGCCTATATTGTTCACTAATCCATACTGTCATGTAGTCATTACACATGGTACTAGACATTTAGGGCTGTGGATTGTCTACACCAACCTCTACGGTGTTTGACAACTGTTGGCCTTGTAATGTGGATATTGGGACATATACTAAGTCCTCAACATAATAATTTAGCAAAACCCGCCCCCAATGGGTCCTGTTATTACACAATCCCAGCAACCCCCACAGGATACTGATGTCACCCACACACCTGCACACACATACCAGTACTGAGTTTTGAACCCCTACCTAGCTATGTATTGTTACTACAGTGTTACACATTTATCGCACATGCCATGGCGCTTCTAGGATGGCTGTTGTCCCAAGGTACATCAAAGGTTAGGAACATCACCAGCCCTTATAAATACTGGCATTAGGTGATGTAGTGGGTGAGAGAGTCCACAAAATATTTTACCATACACACATATTTACATTTGCCAGGATTGATGTTCAAACCTCTATCTAACTATCTTTTTGGACCATCATGTTACACATTTACCACATGCACCACTGACCTTATATGGTTTAGGGTTGACAACAGGTACTTCTAAGGTGAATGATATCTGCAGGACTGCTAATATCAGGCACGGAGATGTGTACTGGGTGTAAATGGGGCCAAAATCTTTGAGGTACGGACATATAAATGTAGACATATGCACACACACAAACAATTGCCAGGAATGAGATTCAAATGCCTACCAATGTAGTTATTGCTACTACATTGTTCCACATTTATCACACACACACCACGGAGTGTACATGTTGTAGAGCTGTGCAAAGGTATCTTTGAAGGTGAGTGACTTCAGCAGCAGTGCTAAAGGAGGGGTAAGGGAAGTGTTGCAAGTGTGAATGACCACAAAATCAGGTCTCTACAAAGATACACACACACTCTCTCACATTTACACAGATGCCAGGCTCAGGATTGGAACTTCTACCTAACTAGTTTGCTACGCTATAATGTTATGCGGTTATTGCAAGCGTCATGGAACTTATATGTTGGAGAGCTGTGCAAAGGTATCTTTGAAGGTGAGTGACATCAGCAGCAGTGCTAAATGAGAGGTAAGGGAAGTGTAAGTATGAATGACTACAAAATCAGGTCCCTACAAGGATACACACACTCTCTCACACAAACACTCTCATTTACACAGTTGCCAGGAGTAGCATTGGAACTCCTACCTAACTAGTTTGCAACACTATAGTATTACGTAATTATCGCAAGCACCACAGAGCTTATATGTTGGAGAGCTGTCCAAAGGTATCTTTGAAGGTGAGTGACATTAGCAGCAGTGCTGAAGGAGGGGTAAGGGAAGTTTAGTGAGTGTGAATGGCCTCATCCACATTCATCTTAAACACACACACTCACACACAACTTTACATTTGATAGGACTGAGATTACAACTGCTACATGGATACCTATTTGTATTGTAGTGTTACACAGTAATCACAAGCACCACTGAGACAATAGGGCTGAGGGCTAAAAAAAATGGTATTTCTACAGTGAATGACATCACCACATCATGTGATATAGGCCAATGGGATGTGTAGTGGGTAGGATAGGCCTCATAATTGGATTCTCTCTGTTGCTGTCTGTCTTTCTCTTCCCCATGTCTCTATGTGTGTATGTTTGACATATTATATTATGTTAGCCTTAGATATGTGTGAGTATTCCTATCCAATGTGGGTGTGTGAAGCATCAATGGTGTATAATTTGGTGTGTGTGCACAGACAGCTATGAATAACCGATATCTGTAATCCACCATGTTATGAGGCATGGGCTTCATTTCTCTAAGTGTAGGAGCATCCCCAGTATGAACTTCTATATTGAGTGTGTGCATCCATTCCAGGCAGGGTTGGACTCCAGTTCAGGGTTTTGTGTGCTACAGCTACACTTAGCAAACTCTTTCTGCAGGATATCTGTAGATAGGTTGCCAATATGGAGACACAATGGGCTTAACATATGGGGGATACTGTAACTATTGCTGTCTGTACTGCTTGTGTGACATGTTTGATTGTAGCATAGATGTTCTACCATATATACTGTTTTACACTGTGATGTGTCATGTTATCAACTACTGGCAGTTATCATTCTTTGCTCACAGTTATTTACCGGGAAATACAAGACGAATGAAGCTGAGACCAATATTCTGAAGCATATAGACTACACATTCTGGCACATACCTGCCATTGTGGAGGGGTAGCTACAGACAATAGACTGCTGGTTCTGTGTAAATGGTCCACCACCTTGTTAGTATGCTGGCTGGGGATCACCTCCTTGTGCTTTTCTCAACTTCACGGAATGGCCATATCCTGCTGGGGCCATACCCCTCAGCTGTACAGATACACCGAGGTTATCCAGAGGCAGGACTCATATATCTGGTCAGTTTACCTTCACATTGTGGTTTACAAGCAGTTTTGTGGCTATTCATTCATGGGTTTGCAGTCAGTCGAAAGTAGTATGGGCAGACATTTGAGTTTCAGACTTCACACACTCCATGACATCCATACTTCTACACCACCCCTTGTTATTCTCTCCTCCACCTAACATTATGTAAGCAATATATCGGAGGTATCCCTATAGTTGGGGCTTTATCCTAGTAGTATTTATGGCCTGATCCACAGTCCTTGCAGTAGGACATGGGGAGGCATGCTACTGGCATTTGTCAACATGGCCTTGCATTTGTTTTCTGTTTACTGTGTTAGGTTGTTAGTCAGGAACCCCTGACATTCCGTACATTGACACTATGGTTGAGCCATGGGCCTTTGCCAGAGGACTGTAGGCCATTTGAGAGTGCTGCAGGCCATCTGTTACTGCATTTCTACATGAGATTGTGTTTGTGGGGGTGTGCACACCTGCTGACTTTAACATTTGAAACGACTGTACTGGTATTTCGGTTAATCTGTTGACTTCCATTTCATATTGTATTGTGACCTATCATGCAGACAAGAGGCATGCCAGTAGAGTATACATGTTAGATCTTAATGGCATATATTTCAGTTTCAGACTACTTACCCTTCAGAACTAAAATGCAACTGCCAGACCTGTTGTAGTATGTCTGTGTAGGTCTGGTGGGGGCTATTCACCATTGCCATCATTTGAGGGCCTAATCCTGGCCTTTCATCATGGTCATCTACACCTGTCCTGCTGGGTGAGGCTGGTGTTTGGTATGTGACCTTCACAGACATCCATGTGTGTGACCTATTGACGCCCACAGTTCTTTGGGCCATCATATGTACTGCTGTGGGGTTGTCACCTTGTGTAATGCTGCCTAGTATGCTGACACCAGTATTTGTTATGAATTTCCTGCTGTCCCATATAGCTGTCTGCAGCTATCCCATTCAGCCACCCAATTCCCTTGCATGCTTGCATTCATATCATACATACAAGTATGAGAACATACTACTCCATTCAGTAACTGATAGGATGGGTGACTTACCTTGTTGCTGGGCCATTACTGAGGACAATGCTGGAGGACTGACTATGTTGGATGCACATAATACACTCCCTATACATGGTAAAGCTCAGGTAGAGTCATGTTTGGCACCCCTTTTACTGTATGTGCGAGTTGGAGAGAAGTATCAGGCCCTGGGTCCCTACAGTGTCAGTGTGTGAGTTATGCGTTGCCTCTTTGCCAAGGCTTGGGCATACTGTGCATGCCTCTTTCTGCCTACAGGGGCAGACTCAGGATTTTCCTCCTCTGAGTTCCTCTGTGCCTGTGCTGTCCTTGGCAATGGTGGGGGGCTGTGTGGCCCTGCCCCATGCTGCTCCTGCTGCAGCTGTTTCCGCAGGATCATATTGTGTAGCATGGCACATACTATGAATATTTGTGTACATGTAGCTGGAGAGTACTGCAAGGATCTACTGGATATGTCAAGGCAACGGAACCATGACTTCAGCGTCCCAAACACATGCTCTACAATGATCCTGGTTTGTGTGTGTGCCTCATTATGGTGTTCTTGTTCAGGTGTGTGTGCATTTCTGATGGGGTGTCATCAGCCATGGCTCCAGTGCATAGCCAGCATCCCCCACTAGATGGCCATATGGGTTGCCCCCCCTGGCAAATGCCTGATGCAGCTGTGAGCAATGCCAGATGTGGGAGTTGTGATAGCTTCCAGGGCTGCCAGCACACGTTCATGGTAATGCCCAGGGCATCGCAAACAACCTGGCAGTTGATGGAGGGGAAGCCCTTGTGGTTTATGTAGACCCTGCCCCGCTCACCGGGTGGTGCTTTGATGTGGATGTGCATGCAGTCTATAGCACCAACTACCTCAGGGTATTCTGCTATATGGTGGAAGAGATGCATACATCTGGTCAACGCCTCACGGGCAGTGGGGAAATATATGTGCTCATTGGCATGTTGTCTCATGGCATCCAGGAACTGGTGGAGTACCCTGGATACTGATGTCTGTGAGACCTCCATGATATCCCAAGCTGGTTTTTGGAAGGTACCTGTGGCTAATATTCTTAAGCTTAGACATACCTTGCTATCCACTGGGAAGGGTTCCCTTGTATTAGTTCTGTGTGTGAGGCATGGCCGGCACAGCTCAATGATTTGCTGTAAAATGTCCCTGTCCACCCTATAGTGCTCTACTATCTCCAGCTCATGTAGGCCCTGGCAGGTTAACCTGGGTCTGTACACTCTTCTCATCCTCCTCACTGAGGGTTGTTTGTCAGCATTCACCTCCTCACCACCCTCAGTCTCTGGCACATATTGATGGAGTAAAGCAGCAGCAGCCTCTAACATTTTTGGTTAGTTTTGCCAGTTAAAAATCCCCTATCTGTGTACACTGGTGGTGTAGAGTTTGTGGGAAAAACAGTTTGTAGGGTGTTTGCATAGTTTATATTACTGTGCTGGGCTGCTGCATGTGTAATTGGCTGATTCTGATACATTCCACCTGCCAGCTATTTTAGTTCTTCTTGATTGCCTTCCTAGTGCTGTTTCCCCTTCTCAGTTCCTCCCAATTTAAGCCCAGAGGCCCGCCTCACATAGCCAGTGCCCAAATGTAAACAGTGATGCTATTTCCTCTTTTTTTTTTTTTTTTGTTTAAATCCTGGTATGCATCATACATACCCATTTAGGCTATATACACAGTGTTCGGGCACATCTGACACACCCCTTCCTTAGCTGTGCTTAGCTAAAGACAAACATGGGCTACTGAGCTCCAATGAGCTTGCAGCAAGCATGACTCAACCCTTATGAAGTTATTCAGCTCTTACACTTGCACTGTTGTATTTCTGCATCTACATGGTTAGGTACAAGCTGATACTTTGAAGAAATCTGTGATTTAGAATAACTACCCTCATTTGCATACCCCGGTGTGTAGTTCATTAGTTACTGTACTTAAACGGACCCTTTCCCCTTGACAACCAGTGCTCCCTGGTATTGTTTACATTATGCACGCCATTCACTATAATGGCAAAATGCAGAATTATCATAAAATTGACTTTTTTCTCTTCTTTTTTTATTTTCAGCATGATCCCATTTGTGCACCACTGCCCTAAGCTTAAACGCCGAGATCGTCCGAAAACAAGTTTAATTAAAAAAAAAGATGAACTGTTTTTAATGCCACTGACCTTATATTTGGCCATTGGCATTTGTATTAAACATAATACATGCTTTTACATAAGCTGTCATGCTTTTGGGGAGAAAAAGTAAGAGTTTAGTCTTTTTCGTATTTAGAATTAGCTGGTTGTGGGATAGCTAGGACTCAATGGAAATGAAGGATTTCTGTGTAATGGAATGTAAGTCGGGGGTCGGTGTCTGCTATGGTGATGACAGCAGAGTCATCAGCATATTGGATGAGAGTAGACTGGGGGCAGGCTGTATAAAGTAAATTAGTGAACATATCACTAATCATGATCACTAATCAATCACTATCATCAATAGTGTTGCTTAAATTTTAAATTAACCAATAGAGAACAATAGAAAAAAACGTATCTCTGCACCAAGTGGACTTGCAGTAGAATATTGATTGAAACAAAGACACCAAAAAATACACTGTCAGGTGTAACAAGCTGACAGCTCATTGATTAATATGTTAACTACGATGCTGAAAACTAAGTATATGATTTAAGGAGTGCCATAAAGTTTTAGGTAGTAACTCCTGACGCTGACTAAGTAGTCACACTTTGTCAAGGCTAACCATATGTATTACTTATCCTGTGTATAGCTGACAATATCAACCTCAGAATGATGGTGTTATGGAAAAATTTAATGGAACATTAATGCCTGCTTTGAGAAAAGTGAAAGAAGAAGACAGTAAGATTTGGGTTCAGCTATTATACTCCCATCCAAGAAGTCTTCCAGTTCATAGGTTCATAGGTTGGTACTAGGCTATCAGCCCTAGGGCCTATACAAGCCTAGCCATAACAATTCCCTGGCTATTTCTTCCCACATTATTTACTTTCCTGGACCCCTGTTTAGCAGGGCGACTGATGTGATCCCTGAGGTGAATTTCCTTTCTCCCATCCAATCGTCAAGGTTCCTCTTGAAGAGGTCCAAAGAGGCACTCTGTTTGACATGTATGGGCAATCTATTCCAGAGTCTGGGGAGTCTCTGGGTCAGGAACCTATCCCTCCAGCATGTTTTGTTTATTGTGATGACAAGGTTTAGATCCCAGGAGCGTGTAGCTCTGAGGGATTGGGATTTCTTTAAGTGTAGCATGTCCAACAGCTCTGGGTTTGACATGGCCTTGTATGTTAAACAGAGATCGCCTCTGAGTAGACGATATGCAACAGAGTATAGCTGGAGTTTTTTAAGGCGGTCAGCGTAGGGCATCTGCTTTAGGCCTGTGATTCTTTTAGTGAGGTATTTCTGAGGCCTTTCCAGTTGTTGCAGATGTCTTGAGAGGTACATACCAAATGGGGCGTTGTAATCTATAATGGGTCTAATGAGGGATGAGTACAGTGGGACAATGACCTCCTTTTTTCTGGATGAAAAGCCCTTCGTGATGAGGTGTGCCACATAGAAGGATTTCCTGACTGTTGTGGCGATGTGGTTAATGAAGGTGAGACCACTGTCCACCTGTGTCCCTAAGTCTCTTATCACACTTTCTGTGTTTAGTGTACTGCCACCTATATGGTAATTCATGGATACATGTTTTTTCCCAAAGGGGATAACAATACATTTCTTGGCATTGAGCTTGAGCCCATGGCTCTGGCACCAAGCATCTGTTTCTGTAAGGCCCTTTTGTAGAGTATCCACATCATTTGGGGATTCAATAATGGCTCCCAGTTTGCAGGCATCTGCAAACTTTGTTAGCCAGAGTCCCTTAGTGTTGACCTGTACTTCAGAGAAGTAGATGCCAAACAAGAGCGGCCCCAGGACTGAACCCTGAGGTACTCCACTTGTCACTTGTCTGGAGCTGGATTTGGAGTCGGCTACTTTTACAGTGTGGGTTCTATCAGTAAGCCATTTAGCAACCCATTGGGTGACATAGGGATTAATGGCCAACTTAGTAAGTTTATCTATGATTCCAGAGTGGGGGATGGTGTCAAAGGCTTTGGCAAGGTCTAGATAGGCTGTGTGGACCACCTTACCCTTGTCCATGGCTCTGGAGACTGATTCAAAGAAGTCAATCAGGTTCAGGAGACAAGATCGGCCCTTCACAAACCCAAACTGGGTGGGGTCCAGTGTTTGAAGGTTGCCAATGTCTTTGTTTATAAGTTCCATGATAATACGCTCCATGGCCTTGCAGATAAGGCTTGTCAGACTGATGGGATGGTAGTTTCCGGGATCCAAGGTGGATCTCCCTTGTGGATTGGGATAACTGTAGCTCTGCGCCACTCAGTGGGCACGAAACCTGAGGTGAGGCTATGATTAAACATGACACTTAGGTGAGGTGCCAGTTCATATTGTAGTTCATGTAGTACACAGCCCGGGATGTCATCTGGTCCCATGGATGCTGTATTCTTGGCTTTAGAGAGTGCGTTTTGTACCTGTGTGGCCGTTATTACTGGAATTTGGCAATCTTCCGGTATTGAGATGGGCCATTTAGGGGGTGAGAGGGGGTGAAGTTGGCACTGAATCGATCTGCCAGGATATTGGCAATATCTTTCGGATCAGTATATTTAATGCCATTCTGTTTTAGCTCAGAGCAGATCTGAGCATTGCCATTTAGATTCTTGACATAGTTATAGAATGCTTTGTGGTTGTCTTTGGAATCTTTGGCAATTTTATTTTCGTAACTAGCTTTGGAGGATTTTGTGAGGCATCTCAGTTTCTTACTGAGGCTAGTAAGGGAGTTTTTTTGCATCCTCAGGTTTCATTCCCTTTGAGGTCCTCTATGAGAGATACCGTAGAGGATTACTGGTCATTACTAAGGAGAGATTGGAACAAAGTTGACACCATTTAAAGCTGTATTGGGGCACTATGCCTCCCTTCAGTATAGGTTAAAGCAATGATACTGATAGTCATAGATCATATGGAGATATCACAAACAGCCTAACAATGAGTGTATAACTGATATGCTGGAAAGCAAGAATTTCTATTAGTTTTTGATCTTTCAGCCAAAAATGTAAGTGGCAGGAGCCCTTTAAGGTCACACAATTAGAGAGTGAAGCATACTATAGAGTCAAACAAAGCATGTCAAATACAGCTGCTATAACTATATTGCATAAACATCAGTCAGAAACACCCCTAGTTAGTCTAGTGACTGAAAATAAACATCCTAAATAAAGGAAAGTGGTTGCTGCCCATTCCCCAGCTGGGAGTTAATGGCATTCTACCTATACAGCAAAAACAAAAAGCAAGGGAGACTTACTCCATAGTAAAAAAAAGTGTGCTCTGAGTTGCCAGGCACAACCAGACAAATTAAGCTCACTAGAGAAACAAATCAGGATAAAAAATGACAACATCAAGTCCTAGCATTTTCTTGAATCTTAATTAAAGGCACTTCAGGAGAAAGTGAAGAAAAGTTACAGCTAGGTTACATTGAGACATCTAATAGTGACTGGAACAACCCCATAGTTCTAGTAATCTAATCCTATGGAACCATTAGGTTCTGCAATGACTTTGCAAAGTTCCAGAGAATATTCAAATTTAAGAGTTACCCCATGCCAATGGTAGAAGACCTGACTGAGAAATTATGAAAAACTAGATTACTGATCTCTCTGGACGTTTCATTAAACCAAAATTATAATTTAGAGAAAAGAAAGAATGGCTCCAGAGCAGTATGGAAGATTTTGTGAACAGTGCTGGGGAGTTTCAGTATTGGTTCTGGAAGGAGTCTAGTCAGTAAGATCAGCTGATCAGTGGAGAGTCCTAGGGATATTAATTTAGCATTGAAAAGCAGACTGTACTTTAATTCTCTCTTTACTCAGCACAGTACAGTTATATAAGTAAGCTTACCATAATAGTTACTGTTTGAATAATCACTGCTACAGAAGCTGTAGAAACATGGGTTATACCCTGACAAGGATATTACAACCAGCCAGCTACCCAAGATTCTGGGTGCCTTCCTTGAGCCCAAACCATCAGTCAGTCTGTGTTTAGGTGCCAGGCATATGTCTCAAGTGTCCAGATTTTTGTAGAATTTCCAGTTTGTTGCCTTATATATTTGATCTGTTTCTCATAAAATATCTGTTTTTCCTGGCAAATCACTGTAGATTGAAGTCACTAAATAATGATATACATTTGCTTTTCAGACTTTTTTATCCTTCAGAAAATGCATACTAACACAAATCCTGTTACTCTAACAACTTCCTAAGTTTAAAAAAGCAATATTTAAAATCTGTCCCTATTTTTGTGCCTTTGTCTTCCCTATTATTTTAGGTCTTATCATGATTTCTTGCCTAAAGAGGTTGAGAGGCATGACAAACCCTTCACAGCTTTCATGCCCACAAAGAGAGGGAGGCTGAGCACTAAATGAACAATGTTAGGAAATGCAAAAAAAAACATGTATTTACACCTTGGAATAAATAACACATCAAAAAACAAGTGGAATTGAGAGAGGAAGGGAGTAGCTACTGCAGCAGTGATCATTCAAACATCTACTGCTATGGTACGTTTACTTACACAACTGTACTATATTCATTTCACTGCTGCAGTAACCTTAGGTATATGGGTAGGTTACTTTAGCTTACTACGTTTGGTAATTGGAAAGGGAAGGGTCCAAGATCCCCTTGAGGATGGTCCTAGCTAAGCCTGATCTATACCTAGAGAAGGAATCAAGCTTGTAAGGTTTTGTAAAATGTATGTATATATATATATATATACATATATATATATATATATATATATATATATATATATACATATATATATATATATATATATATATACACATATATATATATATATATATATATATATATATACATATATATATATATATCTATATATATATATATATATATATATATATATATATATATATATATATATATATATATAGGACCAAATTGCTGCTTCTAGAATAGTTTTAGAATCCAACCCTTTCCAAAAAGCCATAGATGAAGCCAATGCTCTGGAAGAGTGGACCTTCACCCTGCTGGGAATAGTTCTGTTGTGGTGAGTATAACAAAAGGTAATAGCCTGAGTCAAACATTTGGAAACAGTCTGTTTAGACATAGGTTATCCCTTCTTCTTACCTTGACAAGAAATGAACAACTGATCCAAAGATGTGAAAAACTGTGCTCTTTCAAGGGGTCTATATTGATTTGTCGAAGGTTCACCTCCATGAGCCTTTCTTCATTGATCAGAAAACCCAGAATTTCAGTTCCTTGAATGTTCATATTCGAGAAAGATTTAAGTCGGAAAGGGAGGTATCCAGCCAACAGCACAAATTTACCCTCTTCTCCACTGCAGTAGGATATCGGAGCTGTTATATATAGCTGGGGAATGTATGGGAAGCAGCCCCCCAGTTGGGCATGTTTGACATACTGCAGTGTGTGTGTCGGTGTAGTGTTGGTCAACTGCTTCCCTTCCCTGGTGAAATATTTTTTTCAATGTGAACATTTGTGCAACTGAATGTTCAGTACTTTTGGGTCGATGAAAAAAGGTTTGCGGAAGTGAACCTTCGACAAATTGATACAGGCCCCTTTCAAGACATTACCTGAGTTATCTTGAGTTGCCTGCGGACATCCAAGGTATGGAGTATCCTTTCTCCCTCTTTGTTAGATTCAGGAAAGAAAATGAGGAGATGGATAGTTTCAATTAAAATAAACTTGGATACCACTTTAAGTAGAAAAGAAAGATTAGTTCTCAAAGAAACCATGTCTCTGTGGAAAATGAGATAGAGCTGACTCACCATAAGAGCTTGCAATTGAGATACTCTTCTTGCCGAGATTGCAGAGAAATGATAAAAACTGTTTTCCATGTTACAAACCTCAAGTCAGCCTATAGATTCGTTTAGATGGAACAAAGGTCAGCTTCTTTAACACAAAAATAAGACAAGACCCCCAAGGTGGAGCCATATATTTTTGGAGGCCTCATAAGCAAAACAACTTTCAAAAACATGTTGACATGAGAATGCATTGAAAGAGGAGGATCCATGGGCAGACATGCTAAATTTGTGGTTAAGATTGCAGCAACTGCCACTGGTCATTTACAAAATATGGGAGAATACTGTTGCCTGGCCAGAAGGGAGTCACCACAGTGATCTTGGAGTATTCCCTCTAAATCTTCAGAGGTACCCTAAATATCATTGGAAATGGTGGAAAAGCAAACATGAATATTCTTGTCCATGGAAAGGAAAACCCATCTATCTTTTAGGACATCTTGCATGGAGTCTTGGAGCAGACTGCTGCCAGCTGATTACTCAGAGAGAAGGCAACTAGGTCTACTTGAGGAACCTCAACAGATGTATCAAATCTTGGAAGACTCGTGATCTAGCCTGCCCCTGGACAAGGTCTGCCCTTGTCCAACTCAATTTGCCTGCCACACAGTTTTTGCTGATAGAATTTAGGATGCCTCTAGAGTGTGATTGTGCTGTAAAGTTATCCCAAGCTAATATGGCTAGACTGCAAAGAGCATACGGCCTGGTTCCTCCTTGCTTGCTGATTTAAAACACAACTGTGGAATATTGCAACAACTTGAAGAGGTCCAAGGGACCAAAGATGATTCAGACAGGTAAGTGCCTTGATCAGGTCAAGCATTTCTTATATGTTCATGTGTTTGCATGTGTCCATGGTGTCCGACATATCTTCACTTTTATCCTTCCTAAAACTGCTTCCCAAGCAAAGCCTGAGACATCTGTGGTTAATGATTACTTTGTAACAGAGAAGGAATAGAGGTGACCTGGGTTTGGGAAATTTGCTGTCTCCACCAAAGATTTCTCTTTTGACAAACCCCAGCACTTGGATTTGAAAAAGCAAAGGAAGTTGGTGCTGGAACCAAAGAGACTATAGACGCCATTGCATCATTTTCATGTGGAGCCTTACTGGGGTATCGTGAAAAATCATACATGTCACAAAACCCTAAATCCTGAGGAACCCCCTTGCAGGGAGCAAATTTCTGAGTGGAAAACCTTACAAATAAATCTACATATTAGATCTATTTTTCTTATGGAAGAAAAGCTTTTTGAACTGAGGTTTCTAGCTGACACCCCAATAACACAATCCTGTGTGAACTTCAAAAAAGGCTTTTAAATGTTTATTTTAATCTCTTCTTGTGTAAGAGATCCCTCACCCTAGTGTGAGATTCCTTAAACACTGAAAAAGACTCTGCAAAGATAACGTTTTCTAAATGTGGAAAGAAGTAGATATCCAGTAGCCTGCAGTGAGCTATAACTAGATCTAGACACATTGTGAACACTCTTGGTGCAGTGAATAGTCCAAAGGCTAAGGCAGGAACTGATAATGCAATCTAGACCCACAAAACCTTAAGCGATGTCTGACGTCTTGATAATTATGCATGAGACAGTAAACATCTTTTAAATCTAGTGTTACCAGGAAACTTAAATGAAAAAAAAGAGGTACTAGGTTGTGAAGTGACAGTATTTTGAAAGTTAGGCCCTATCATGAACAGGTTTAGGAAAGAAAGATACAGAACTGGTCTCCAATCATCTTCTTTCACTGGCACTAAAGACACCCTTGAGTAAAAACTTTTCCCATCATGGGGAGGAGGAACTGGTTCTATCACTCTGTGAGGCAGCATGTGCTGAAGTGCAGGGGAAAATAGAGGAATCTGGGCTGTTTGTTGAGGAATTATCCCCTGGAAAGGAAGGATTTCTTCCCACTGCCATCTGTAACCTGAATGAATGATCTTTGGAACTCATTTTTCTGAAACTATCTGTTACCAAAGAGAAAAGTGGAGATTTAGATTTTCTGTAATTGAAAAGGTACTGCCAGGGTGGTAGGGGGAAACAAGGTCCCTTAAAAAAGTAATTCTGACTTGCTGGACTGTCCTTCTTTTTTGTGGGTTCCTGAATTTTTTTTGGACCTCCTCCCCTGCCATTTCTTCTTATATGTCTGTTTACCTGTGTTTTAGTGAGACTGTGGTTCTATTTCTTTTCTGAAATTGAATGAAGGGTTATAGAACCCCTTAGAAAATTAGGAATAGGAAGCTGAAAAATCTTAGTGTTTCCCTATTTTAACTTACCCCTTTAATCACACGTTTTGATAATCTGTTCAGCAGAGTAACTTAAAACTAAATATCTATTTAAATGAGAAATTAAAATCTAAGTTTTTACATCATCTGAGTGGCTCAGAGAATGCAGCCATACAAACCTCCTCAAAAACAGGACTTAAATGAGCTATGTAATGCTTGACTGGAAATAATTGGGTAGACTATTAGTAATGTATAATGTTTGCAACTGGGTGTGTGTCAGTATAGTTTGTGATGTAAAATGCTTGCAACTAGGACTGTATTGGTGTGGTTTGTTTTCTTTTATATAAATACATGGTTGCTTATGTTGTAAGTGCTTTTTTAATAAATATGTTTCTTGGTTAGAAAAGGGGCAGGAATTGAATAATGTATGTAATATTGCTTAGGTTATATGATATATAGCAAGATATGTGAAGTATAATGTTTAACTTGTTAATACAGTTTGATTAATTTATATAAATGCAAATTTGCCTGTGTCCTGTGTCACAAGTGTTAATTCAATAAAGGTGTTTATTAAAAAAAAAAAAAAAAAAAAAAATAGTACCAGTGGCCTTAGACTTATAAGAAGTATCAACTGTTATACACACACCATAAACAATGAGTTGTGACCTGTGAAATGGAAGAAACTAAATTATTTAAAATATGTTTTTCCTCAGGAGAAGAAACTGTAGACAAAACATTCCTCATATTTTCACAAATAGTCAGAATAAACTTTAATATATTATCGTGACAATTCAAAATTTGGAAAATCAATGTTGCAGAAGCATATTCATTTCTCCCTTATATTTTTCCCATCCTTGTCACAAAGAGTAGAAGTGGAATTAACTAAATGTTTAGCAGTAGTAGGACTAACTAAAGCCCTAGCTACTAGGTTAGTTTTGGGAAAAGTATATAAACTATAAAATATTATGGAATTTTATACATTCTATCTGTCCTTTTATGGGCAGCAGATGGACTTTCAGGAAAAGAGCAGGCAGTGCTAAACACGCATCTTCCAGAGATGATATAACTGGAGGAATTTGTGTAGGTTCTGGAAATTCATTTTGTTTCAGCTCACAGTGTTTTCTGAGGGACTAAAAGTATCATTTTACTCGCATTGAAAACACTATCACATTCTGCAATCTCAGAATATGATAAAACCAATAGGGAGAATCAGAAACTGACTTATTCTCTCAGTTGAATCAGACAGCTGAGGGGGAAACCATGTATCTGTCCCTTCATTTTCATGTCCAGATTCAGAATATTGCATCTCTTCAGGAAGAAGTAGCTCTCTTTTCTTTACCAGAAACCACTTAAAAAGAATGGTCAGTAGCCTCAATTAACCCCAAAACACCATTTAAAGTAAACTAAAAATAATTAAAAACCACAAAGCCAAATGATCCAAGTCAAAGAAAAACTAAGTAACACTCCTTAATAACACTCTGACACCTCGGCTACAAAAGCCTTCAAGGATTAAAACCAACAATACACATTCACATTTTATAGCTCAAATAAACTTGAAATTAATCAATTATACAATTATACAATTAATTAAACAATCAAGCAGATTAACACCTTCTAGTTACATTCAACATTCTGACCTACAGGGTATAAAGTATTACATTTTAAAATAAACAAAGATTCCTCATAAAGCAACTTCTTTTTAAGAAGTGAATCTATAATATATTTAGAATACACTTCTTTTAAAACACTGGCTTCTAAACCAGAAGGACAGAATTATGAAACATTCTACAATGTTGTACAATAGGACTATCCAACTTATCATGTTTAATATACCTAACGTGTTCTTGCAGTCTTAATTTAAACTCTCTTGCTCTCACCAATATAAAAAAGACCACAAGAGCATCTTAAAGCATAAACAATACCCTCAGTATTTTAGCCTCAATTAAACTCTCTGCTTAACAAATAAACTACTCCTGTGTAAGGGAATATGTGGAGAAGTAGATTCATGTTTATTTTTTTGTTTCTTTATGACCATAAAATTGGGACTAACAGGGTTATTTGCATCAGCAGCTTCCCCAGGCATGTGTACACCATTCTAAACAAACAGGAAGCCTTCCTTGTTCCCTCTCCTAGGTTGGAAAAGAGTGGCCCTCCCTTGCTTACTGAGGGGACCCCAACAGCCGCAGAGGTCATGGCTAGCCCCTGTTCCATAGCGGCTCTATGTGCTACACCATACGGATCCAGGGTAACATATATGTGGTCTGAGGAACAAGTTACAAATACAGTAGAATCACCCATCTCTGGCTGAAGCAAATTGCTAGCCTGTTGTGGTGGCAAAGGCTGTCTACTTAACTTTTTCATTTTCTTTTTATGGCTGAAAGAAGAATTTAAAACACAAACTCCTAGCTTAAAAATAACTTTCATAAATGGAAAAGTATATCAAAACATATATTTTTTTAATGTGGAAGATTTTCCTCAAAGGGAATTCATCTGCCCAAAAAAGGAATAGTACAAACTGACCATTGATCCTTGAAAAACCCCAGAGGAGTGCTCCCTTCAATGGCAGGAAAGCTCTGCAAAGCTTGGTATCCAAACCTGTCCTTTAGTCAGCTCAAGGTTACCTGAAATCCTTTCCACAATGTAACCCATACAGCTAAAGCTACCGCAGTAGTGATTAATAGGATGAACATCGCATGTTTTGTAATAGTTCTTAACTAGAAACTACTGAAGAATTGGTTATACCACAGAAACTCCCTAAATAATGGAGGTATAGAAGCTAAAAACTGTTTCTGTTTGCAAGCCGCAATGACTTTTTTTTGTTATGAAATGGAATTACACTTGACCAGGAAAACATAGTATAACATAGCAACTTAAAAAAAAAGACTTGTACTAGGACACATAACATTCTGGAATACAAAGAACTTCGTTAGACTCAAAATGCTATACAGTTCTTTATCTCAGTACAGAAAAATCATAAGACATACACATGGCGTACTACATGAACCATCCTGAGAATAAAATATTTGCATGCAGATAGTTATTTAATAAATATTGAATAAACAGTTTACTATCAAAACACAGAGTGAATGTTCGGCGAACACGGGAATGTCAAAAGTCATTAGGCTGCCTCCAGTGTTGTAGACCTTCACTACTGCAAGTGTTCAGTACAGGGAATGCCACTGTGCATTTGTACATATATAGTCGACAATTTGAGTAGAGTTTGAGATACATTTGGGGATTGGGAAATTACCCTTTTCCCCACTGTAGTGCGATCTTGGAGTTGGAATATATAATTTGCAGTGGGTATGGGCGGCACATGTGATTTGCACTACTGAACTGCAAAAAGAATAACAAAAGTGTGAATGTGATCTTTTCGCTAAATGCACTTCGACATTCTGAACTAATTAGTATGCAGGAAGTGGTTTTGCGAATTCGATATTACAAACTTTTTTTGTTGTATCATTTGAACATATGATAGTAAACTGAATAAACAATAAAAGAGTTTATAAACTGTCAAAGATTTTAAATAACACTTACTATTAATACTAGTATTAAGACCTCTGCATTTATCAACCAGTAATATAATTTGCCAAAGTAATTCCTTAACTTCCAAGAAGTTTATTTAGGTCTCCATTTTGTGATTAACCATAACCATTGCATGATTTGTTATGGGGAAAAAAAAGAAGTTATTTTAAATACCTGTAACCAATGTATGTTTATAGATGGCATAATTGAAATATTCCTTTTTGACCAGTAAATATGGGCTGGGATTCAGAAAAAAGGTTACCACAACAAGTAAGTCCTAACATGACTTGGAAACCTCTGACAGTAGCCTTTTCTGATTCATTGACAGACCCACCACAGTGATTCTAAATGGCATGTAGAATAACTGTGGTGGGCTGTCTCCACAACCATGCTGAATGCTACTGGGTCATCCATGGAAAGGTACACAACCAAACTGTTCAGAGAATCACTTGGGTGCATAAATTAGCATGACCAGCCATGTTAATTAACATGGCAAAAATACAGTGCATGTTTTGGGAAAAGTTGCCACATGGCTTGAAGTCCTCACTTAAGACTTCCAGTCAAAGTTGTGGACACTAAATGACCCCAAAAGGTGGACTTATTAAATATAAGTCACTTTAAAATGTAACAGAACCACAGGTTTTGCATCACAAGGCATTTTCTAAATAATTCAGAGGAGTTATTAACAAGCATTTAAATATTGTGCTAAATGCTAGACGACTGGACATCTTAGCTCAATGAGCAGCATTGCTCATCTAATATGCAAGATGCTCTGCAACCCTACACATCGATCAGCCACTGTCCATGGACAGAACACCATCTTGCAGCCACATTGCAATACAGCCGGGATCAGTAAACATTGTATGGTAAATAAACTTAACCACAATAAAAGAGTACTCATGAATGGCATAATACCTGCCGGGGAATCTTGGAATGCATAAATAAGAGGCATCTGAGGTTTAACAAGAAACTGATTGTTAGCTATAGATAGATTCATATAGTTGTTATAACTAGTGATAAATATAGAAATAATCAAGGGCACTCAGGGATGCATTTACATGACTTTAAAAGTGAAATGTTGACAGAAAGAGCCAAGTGTGAATTTATCACATATTTTTCTAAATGAAAGGAAGACTACACCAATAATTATTGCCACTGAACACTAATAAGTATTATTCAACCATTTTCCACAATATTACCACATTTAAGAAAGGACTGAGAGAGGCAGAGCTGCAATATAAAAAAATGAGGAAAGTTCATAATTAATAAGGAGAATTCAGAGGTAAGCTAACAGTTGACAAGAAAAGCTGATGCAGTAGTGGACATTGCGTATACTTCAGGCAGTGCACAGTTAGGGGACTTCAATGGTATCGCCATGTTTTGGGAAACCAACAGACAAAGTAGTTTACAAATTAATTGATGCTTGAACAGACATACAGGTTAAGCAACTTTAACCTCTTCTGTGCCTTATATGTATTAAAGGAACACAATGTTGGTATCATCCGAGCACTGGTCACTAACTCCATTGCATGGACAGTTGCAGATCCTCACTGTTAAAGGAAAATTAACAGTTAACAACAGATGACATTAATTATTTCTTAACAATGATTACTTAATGTGCTTTTCACTAAATGGCATCCATCTACTACGCCATTATACTGGGCATGCTCATAACAAAATGTATCAATGAATGCATTAACATCACCTACCTACCACAAAGCCATAAGAAAACATCATAACACACATGCAAGCTTACTTTGTGACCACCTTGCAGAATGACACACATTAATAACTGATTATTAAGCCATTCATGCCTTTAACTACCATATTATGAAAAAATAATAAAAGGCATACACTAGTGGAGTCAAACATATGTAATGCACATCAAGTTACTCTTGCTCTGTGCACTAACTGGTTATGTCACGCAAGAATACATAACGCAGTTGTCATACAACACATACTTGGTGGATCACCTGAGCATTATGTTGCAGTGTATATGCCTTACATTAGATGGAACACAACACTGCCCTTTCCCTCCACAATAGTAAATGTTTCCATTCAGTCATGTAATAATCAGTATTCCTTTTGGTAAGTAAATCTTGTCTGTAAGCATTTTCTGACATACTCAGCAGTTGCACCAGACTCAATCACCTGAGGAGGCTGAGGTCATACCTTATAGAGCAGTATATCAGCCACTGATGCCACCAAAATATTCATATTTGATATGTTATGAAAAACACAATTGAAGGGATTACCTCAGCAGTGTGTTTTGAAGAGTTATGGCTCCCCTAAAACATTGTTCTAGGCCTCAAAAAACTGTCTGTATTTACACAACTGCAAATGTGCCATATCACCATTGTTTAGGTAAGCCAATTCTGTCTGCCATGATTACTGTCTGTTACAATTGTCTGAAAGACATACATTACCATATTCATACCCCTGATGATATGAAGCTACACTTTAGATAATTGTATATTACCTGCTTTGGCCATAGGGGATTTTAATGTACAGGTGTAAGAAAGGACACTCTTGAAGGTCTGAACTAAGCAATGACTTTAATGGCATGTATCCACTAAAATTTATTTTGAAGGATCAAAAGGCTTTAACCACTCTTATCCAATAATATTGTTCAGCAAATATATACTACAAGACTTGAGCACCTGTCTTTCTAAAGCCATGTGCTGTAGAAGTCAGTATTAACTGCATGCACCTTAGGAAAAGTCTTACCACAAACGTCAGTCAGAGAACACATATTTGAATGGTATGAATTGATCAATGTGCTGAAAGACTTATGTTTGACATAAAAAAGGATAAAAATATTTTGATAGAATGTTGGATAAGGCAGTGTTCCAAGTCTCTACACTCATCAGATTGGTGGGTGAAGCCATTCCAATGCATCTCAAGAGTCAGACACAATGACAAAAAAGTCAAATGCACAAACTAGAGTATGTTGCATCAATTGCTATTTCCACAGGAGAACTCTGACTACAAGTGTGAAATACAACTCATTTAACTGTCTTTCGGCTTTTCCCGGTTAGGGGTTGCCACAGTGGAACTCCAGTCCGCTAATGATTGGCAGTTGATTTTTACATGCTGGCTTGCCAGACCTAACGCACAACCTCCAATGAAGGAACACCCATTCACGCATGTCGATACACAGAAGACGCTCTAACTGAGAATCGAACTGGCAACGTCTAAAGGATTAAATAATCAGTTTGTTACAAAACAGATGGTTAGGATAAAAGGGACTGAAACTGATAAAAAAACACTATCCCAATATAAATCTACATATCAGATAGTTACACAAACACTGCTACAAGAGAGCCATTTCTGGATTAAAACACTTACCTGCCTAAGTACACAAGTAACAGTATATTGTCTTAATTGCCAGCGCCATAGAAGAAGGCTGGTAGCAAATGTGAAACAGAGCACATTTGAATGAATTACCTTATCAGTGTGTGTTGCAGAGCAGATGTTTGGCTTAATGGGAATTAAATTGATGGTGGGGGGTATCCTAATGTAAATGAATCTCCTGTCCTGAGTGGAAGTGTATGCATCAGATCTTCAGATGAAGCAAGTCCTACTGAGCATTAGAGTCTCTCTCTACTCTCTCAAGTGCATAGCAATGCATAGTTTATATGACAGAATTTATATTATATTCACGCATCTATGACATGTTTTGATACATAACAATACATTGAACATGTAGGCATTAGAATGAGGATTTCTCCATATATGCATTTATATCTGATAGGACAATATTAATATACTATGAATCTTATATAAGAGATATTGGTGCTAATATAGCATTATTGCCTAGGACTAGAATAATGCTCTCTATTATATATTTCTGAACATCTATATTATATAGCCAATGGGTTACTTTGTGGTTTTGTAGGCATTTAATCATGCTTAACGTTAACGCCTTTATGCTGTGGCTTTATTCATAACTCTGGTGAGCATGCATTTAGACAAGCTCTTGCTTGTTGTTATGAGATCCACTAGCTGTGGCTGAATATTGAAGAAATATTATATGTTGATATCTATCCAGAGTCATCGGGGACTATTAATATTCATGTTCCTGGTCATTACAACACTTTGTATAATGTGTATTTGGAGTTGTAGATTGGAAGCTTGAGCCTTTAGCTCTCTCCCATGTTTTGTCTGAATGTGACAATCCCCTCTATCGCCACATAGAGTGGCGTTTTTTACTTACATCTCTTGTGTATTGTTTGATCCATACATGCACTTGTTTTTATTATAATCTTGACTACCCATATTATATAGCCAATGGGATGCTTCATGGCTCCGCTGGCGCTCAATTGCGCCAAATATTGATGCTACTATGCTATGGCTTTGTTTATAAATATGGTGAGCACGTTCTCTGACAAGCCTTTGCTTGTTGATATGAGATTCATTGGTTGTGGCTGAATACTGAAGAAACATTATATGGAACTGTTGGTGATCGTGCTTCTGATCACTATAACACTTTGCATAATGTGTATTCGGAGCGTCAAATTGGAGGTCTGAGTCTCTACTCTCTCCTATGCTTTGCTTGGGTATGGCAATCCTTTATATCGCCGCAAGAGTGGCGTTTTCTTATTTACATCACTTGTATATTATTTCATCTATATACAGACACCTGAGGATGTTAAATAAGACGCTATTTATGTTTATTGGTTACAATAGCGTGTTTTTCCATCTCTATATAGAGTAAGGTATAATGAAGAAATTATGATATATATACACATCAAGAATGATATACCATCGCTTGGCTTCATTGTGTTGCTATGACCTTGCATAGATAATATAGGAATATATTTATTATATCTTATAAGTTCATGAAATGTCGGTCTTTCATTGTTTTCATCATGCTAAGATAGCAGCTGTTAAGATGAATATTTGTTAAAGAATATATAGGTTTGTTACACAAACCACAAATTTAGAAACGCACCAAGCTCATTGATAATCTTTCACAGCATACGATATATTGAAAGCTGAGTGAGACATAAGTTATGTCCTAATTTACACGCTATGTTTTCTATATGCTGCTATCCTTTCCTAAGGTTGTTTGCCTTTCACGAAACCAGTATGACTATGTAATTAAGAAACGGGATGATTAATAACTGTTTTTGGTTCATTTACGATAACAAGTTTAGCTTAGTCTACTTAAAGCAGTATAACATATATTATTTGATTTTTGCTTTAGTGCATCCATATACTTTTGCATAATGTGGATCTGATGCACTTTATTGGATGTTAAGAGACTTTTGCTTAGCTAATTATCATTGTTTTTATATGATGTGATATATTTTTATTGTTTATACATAGTTGTTTTAAGTTATGTTAAATGTTTTCAGTGCATCTGTAACTTTTGTTTAAGGTCTGCTGACAGAAGTAATACAAATGATGGGTGTTCCCATTCCAGCAATTATGTTCTAATTAATTGATTAATTGGTAATTATTTTGTTAAACTGATGGTTGGTTTTACTATATAAATGGGCGTCTTTTATGTGTAAATTATAACCTGATGAAGCGCATATGTATGCGTGAAAGCGCTTGTTTGTTTTAAAATAAAATTGGATTCTTACTTTATCGTGGTGGTTCCTGGCAGTATTTTTTCGTGAGAATCGAACTGGCAACGTCTAAAGGATTAAATAATCAGTTTGTTACAAAACAGATGGTTAGGATAAAAGGGACTGAAACTGATAAAAGAACACTATCCCAATATAAATCTACATATCAGATAGTTACACAAACACTGCTACAAGAGAGCCATTTCTGGATTAAAACACTTACCTGCCTAAGTACACAAGTAACAGTATATTGTCTTAATTGCCAGCGCCATAGAAGAAGGCTGGTAGCAAATGTGAAGCAGAGCACATTTGAATGAATTACCTTATCAGTGTGTGTTGCAGAGCAGATGTTTGGCTTAATGGGAATTAAATTGATGGTGGGGGGTATCCTAATGTAAATGAATCTCCTGTCCTGAGTGGAAGTGTATGCATCAGATCTTCAGATGAAGCAAGTCCTACTGAGCATTAGAGTCTCTCTCTCTCGCTCACACACACACACACACACACACACACACACACACACACACACACACACACACACACACACAAACACACACGGATATACAAACTCACGCATACACTACTCAGTCTTTGCTGGATTTGACACCTGCCTATGTAAACACACAAGGTAGACTACATTGTAGCAATTACTAATGTCACAGCAGAAATCTGACAACATGTGTGCAATACAGCACATTTGAATGGACGGCCTCATCAGTGTAATGCACAGCAGATGTTTGGCCTAAAAAGGAATTAAAATTGATAGGGGAGCCCTCTATCATTGTAAACATTTCATCTGAGTGGAAGCATACATATCAGATGTGTGAGTGAGCCAGCCCAACCCAGCAATAGATTTGCACACACAGTGATACAGGAGAGTCATTCCTGGATGCAAGCACCTACCTATCTAATTACACAAGCTACATTACATTGTATCAGTCAGAAGCATCACAGAAAAGTCTGGCTACAAGGGTGAGGTAGAGCCCATTTGAATGGATGGCTTCATCAATATGTTGTACAGCAGATATTTGGCCTATAGGGGAATGAAATTAATAGTTGAGGCCTCTTCTGGTGTAAGTGTTTCTCCTGAGGTGAATGTACAAATCAGATCTATTGGTAAAGCCAGTCCTACATAGCATTGGTGTCACAAACACAGGCACAGTAATAATACTCAATCACTGCTGGATTTGAACATCTAACTATATTTATTGCACAAGTTAGGGTACATTATACTAACTAATACTACCACAAGAGAAGTAAGACTACAAGTGTGGGGTAGCACATCCATGGGGTATACATCACATGCTTCAGTGGAAAGGGATTGCATTTTGACAGTCAGGCTATTGATCACAATTCATTGTGTTCTGCATAAATCATTTATATATCATTACATTAATGGACAATGCTGTAGTGTGAAGGATATCTGCTTCACATTATGGTGTATTGACCATGCATATGATGGATGCGAATCACAGCTATCAAAAAACAGAGTGACATACAAATATTCCTCACTGTTTAGCTCAGGATCATTGTATGCAATTATTCATTAGTTGGTGTGTCATTATAAATATTTAATAATGTTTGTACAATGTGCAATATAAATACATAACTTACCATACCTTGATTAAAACAAGGCACTAAAACATACAGAGTTGATATCAAAATTGCTTCCTGAAGCTGATTGTTGACAATCTCATTTGTTCAAACAATGGCAACATATAAGCGTGTGTAATTCTTTTCTGATATTTTGAACTTAAGAGCAGAAATGATCAGTGGTCTGTGGTGCTCCAAACCAAATGTGCAAATAAGGAATACAGACATATAGAAAGTTCTGATTCTAAGCCATTACAGAGCAAATGCGTTTCAAACTAACATTTTCTTTGTCATAATTTAAATATGTGTCACGATCATTGAAGTAAAAAATTCATTATATGGATAGTACAGGGGCACACTTATAATGTCTTCATATTTACAGACTGCACATGTGTGTAAGGCATATTTTTATTGTGTTCCTTATGCAATTTTATTTGTTTCTATTACATGACTGAGTGCAAAAGTCACTACATGATAACATACATCTACATATTTGACTTCATATCCTTCAGAAAATGTACGGCATTGCTAAATATTTAATCCTAGCATCTTTGAAGTAATTTTCATAAACTGTGCTAAGTGTGGCATAATTTGCCCCCCCCCCCCCATTAATTCTTGCTTTGTTATGATGCCTTGCAATTATAGCTGGGAAGATATGAGCAGGATGGTGGTAATTGTATATGTATTCATAAATTCATAAGGCAAAAATTTATGAAAAATGAAGATGGTCATAATTTTAGATCTGGTGCTGGATCTGAGCACCAGTTAATCTGCATCAGTAGTCCATAGACATGAGCATTAGCTGATAATACCATAAAGCAAGGCAAATGCCAGTGACTAAAACAAATATATGAGGGGATAATGAAAACAATATGAAGCAGGGTGTGTGTGCAGTATATTTCATAACAGTAATGACAACTGAAACAAGTCATATAGTGTACATTCTTCCCTGCAGCCTGTTTGTCATAAGATAATAACTATGCCCTCTTAATGCTACATATCTTTATTTTATAGTGCAGTAAGGCTAAGCACAGCAGAGCAATGAAAGTTTTTGATGAAGAACATAAAACACCATTTCCTGTTGTTTACTACTGCTGTGCAATGCCAAGTGTCACTCTAATGCTGAGGACCAGAAATGAGTGTTGGTTTTATGGGCCACGTGCATTGTATGTGATTCTATTTTATGAGCAGTTTAAATGTGTGAAAAGGGGTTGATAGAACAGTGGTGAAAACTGGAACAAGCAGAAAGCTGGACACATGGGTGGAGACTGAAGAATGTATAGGATGATGGTGGGAGAGAATATCTCTATCTTCTTCATAAAATAGAAGTTTTAAGTCAACAAATAATAACACTGTGGCCAACTGGAACAAATCAAGTGTGCCAGACACACACACACATAGGTGAAGTGGATTGCTATGTATGGGAGTATTTTTTTTTTTTTTGTGACGAGAGCACCAGAGCATCACCCCCCCCCCCCCCCAATTCCTTTTTTTTTTTTTTTTTTTTGAAGAGAGCTGATTGTTTATGTATAGGAATGAGAGGGTTAGGTAAATATGGTATGTTAGGAGGCAGGTATGGATACACTGGGCAGGCAAGTCATGCAGGAAAGGCATGGACAGAAATGTTTAGGAGACACCATGACTGAGGATTAGTAGGAGACATTGGACATGAATCTTCAGCCAGCATGAATATAGTAAGAATCAAATACTCACCCTCAGAACTATCATCCCTATCTCCTGTCACAGACATCTGGGCCATTGCTGGAAAAGGCATCAACTTTGCTATGTGTTACATGACGTTCGCATTTCTGCAAATGCAGGCACATGGTCCCCTCTCAATAATGTCCTCCACGAGCTCTATCAGCTCCTGATGGTAGATATAATTGCACTTCCATTAGCATTACTACCTGCAGGTACTACTGCAACAGCCCATAGGGCAGTGCTTCCTGACAGAATTCAACCAAATA